>NW_027182268.1:30352026-30520273 GCF_029961685.1 Aristolochia californica | reverse complement strand
GATCTACTTGACCTCTATCTATATTTTGATGATAAAAAAACTTAACCACATTTGTACTAATCTTTGCAATCAATTATTTTAGATTCAAAAAATCTTGCTCTACAAAAAGAATCGAGAAAACTCAATGAAAGAGCTCGTGCTCAACTGTGGCTCAAGTCATCATGAAGAAGCACCCACAAGCAAAGAAATGGAGATTTGAAGGCTAGAGTCTAGGATATATAAAAATATCTCTACAACTCTAGCCATTACATAAGACAATACCAAACTCATATTTTGAAGTTAACAAGGGATTTGGAGCTTTAGGGTATATTTCTCACAATCATGTTTAATCGATGTATGAGAAAGCTTTAATCTTGCAAAACTCCTTAGATAAATTTTCACCATGCCTAAATCAAACTTCCTAATCCGACATAAAACATGATCGATCAACCTACATTAGCTTGATTGATCATACAAAATGTTGTTTGGTAGAAGCACATATAACATGATCAACCAGTCAAGGGAAGATGAGAGGCCAAAGGGAAGAAAGAAGTGAAGGAAGAAGAGAGAAAGTGTGTGTGAGAGAGATGGATTGCTAGAGACTTTGAGAAGGGGGGAAAGAAGGATTAGGGTTTTAGTCACTTTCCTAATCCCCACAACCCCCCCCCCCCCCCCCCCCCCCCCCCCCCCCCCCCCCCCCCCCCCCCCCCTCCCCTTCTCTCTCTCTCTCTCTCTCTCACACACACACACACACACACACACACACATCTATATATAACAAACATCTATATATAACAATTGATACATCCACAATTACATCAAAACCATTTACCCTGAGATGGGAAGAAAAGGGACAAACTAAGTATAATTTACATCATTGCCACAACACAATTGTATCTTTTGTTGAAGAGAAGATATGAAAGCCTTTTACATGACTCTCACAATAAGCAGTCTCACAGAGCTAGAATTATTATCATGGAGTCTTAAAAGAGTCTCACAAAAGGTGGTCTCACAGGAGAGTCTCAATTTAAAGGTGTTTTAGTTATGTTAGTCTTTTATTTATGTTGAGTTATTTAATAATGCTAGGACTTATCTTTAAGTGTTAGAATTGGGTGTAATTGGGACAAGGGTAGTTTACTTGTTATTGGACTACTACTTTCCTTTATTATAAATAGGGGTTCATGTACTCAAATTACATCAAGTCAATGAAATATTTCTCTTTTCCATAAATTCAACATGCTATTAGAGCAGGTTCTATGAGTTGACTTGGTCAACCCACATAGTTAATCTGATCCTTTTTTGATACATGATCTCTATCAGTTTAGGTTCGTATCAATCTTTTTTTTTCTCTTTTTAGTCCCTATACCCATTGTTTGCTATGCGTTTTCACCTCTATAGTGAGCTTTTAATATTGCATATTATATATTGACGGAGTGTTATTCTAAGAATCATCTTCTTCACTATTTTATTTACTGCTGCCTCACTATTTTATCGCTGGGAGTTTTCGGTTCATCGCTGATGGAAGTTGTTGATCATAATCTCTCACTTGTTGACTTATTTCTAGATCGTATACTGAGATGGTTCTTCGCTGGCCTTTCCATTACATCCCGAGATTACTGCTGTCAATATTTGTATTATGAGTTGATTTTCTAGACGTCTTTGTATGGTTTGGCATCTTATTATTCCGCAACTATATCCCGAGCATTACTTTGCATCTGGAATATCATTCTAAAAATATATTTGATGCGCATATTTTAGGGCTACTGGAGAACAACGATTGTACCATTTCTGCCGAGTTAATCTAATAGATCTTCTATTTATGGAATTTTCTGAACAAGCCTAACTCGAAGTATTAAATTTGGATTTACTGCTAATAAATTCTAGAATAGACTTTGCTATTCATCAGAGTCATATAACCGTTATTGGTTGGAAGATTTTCTACTGAAAAAACAGCTGGCAATCTTGAATTTAATTTGCTAGAGAAGACAACTCTGCTGAGTCCATTTTCTATTTTGGCTCGGTGGATTATTTCCTCTGTTGAGAACTGTGTTTCACAAAGTTATTTGCGCTTATCGACTATCGACATCTTCTGAAGTCACTCTCTAGTTCTGCTGGGAAGAAAAATGAAAAACTAAGTATAATTTACATCATTGCCACAACACATAAATTGTATCTTCTGTTGAAAAGAAGATATGAAAGCCTCTTACACGACTCTCACAGTAAGCACTCTCACAAACGAGAATTAATATGGTGGAGTCTTACAAGAGTCTCACAAAAGGTGGTCTCATAGGAGAGTCTAAGTTTAAAGGTGTTTTAGTTATGTTAGTCTTCTATTTATGTTGAGTTATTTAATTATGCTAGGACTTATATTTAAGTGTTAGAGTTTGGGTGTAATTGGGACAAGGGTAGTTTAATTTTAATTGGACTCTACTACTTTCCTCTATTATAAATAGGGGTTCGTGTACTCAAATTACATCAAGTCAATGAAGTATTTCTCTTTCCAGAAATTCAACATCAACCAACACCCCCCCCCCTCCTCTAGTTGGGAGAGAGAAAACATCGTAGATACCTATTTTGCGGCATATAGTGGTCTGGATCTTGTATGTGACTGCTTTTTTAAATGTGTTTGCCACCTATCATTGAGATGAAAGATGTCTGAGGGACATAATACCAGCTTAAAATTTTTCTTGTATGAAGTGGCAATCTACCTCAATATGTTTTATTCCCTCATGGAAGACTAGATTTGAAGCAATATGGATGACTTCCTGGTTGTCACAATATAGTTCCATAGGGCCTCCTTTGTAGAATCGTAATTCAATAAGAAGCGATTTGATCCATGGAAGCTCATTGATTGCATGGGCCATTGCTCTGTATTCTGATTCAGCATTGGGTCTTGCAACAACATTCTACTTTCTACTCCTCCATGTAACTTGGCTTCCTCCAACTAAAGTATAGTACCCAGGAGTGGACTTCTTGTCATCAAGTGATCCTACCTAATCTATATTTTCAAATCCTTCAATGTTGAAGTGACGATGATTTTTATATAGAAGTCTCTTCCCTAGTTCCTTCAAAATACCTAAGGATCCTCTCCAGAGCTTGCCAATGGGTATGTTGTGGTTTATGCATATATTGACTAACCACACTTACTACATATGATATATCCAACCTGGTCACTGAGAGGTAGATAAGTTTTCCCACAAATCTCTAATATTTACCTATATCAACATCTTCTCCAAAGCTTTCACCTAACTTTGTGTTGGCATCCATCGAAGTATCTACTAGTCAACATCCCATCATCCATGTGTTCTCAAGTACATCAAGAACATACTTCCTCTAAGATAAGTCGATGCCATGCTTTCACTGGAAGACCTCCATATCCAAGAAATATTTTAAAAGTCTAAGATCTTTCATTTTGAAAACCTTGCATATCTTCTCTTTGACTTCTTTTATACAGTCAAGACAATATCATCCACATAAACTTCTACTAATACTCTTCCCTTTAATGTATTCTTGACAAAGATAGAATGATCTACTGAGCACCTATTGAATCCAAACCATAGCATCACTTGGATAATGTGTCAAACCAAGCACAAGGAGATTATTTTAAGGTTTCTTTAATCTGCATATGGACTCCCCCTCAACCACAAGGCCAGGTAGTTGATGCATATAGATTTCTTCCTTAATATCACAATATAAAAGGCATTATTCGCATCTAATTGATATACTAGCCCAGAGGAATTTGTAACGAGTGATAATAAGATTATTATCGAATTTAACTTGGTCACTGTTGATTTTCAGGACAGCATAGATTTAACTCATGGAGAAAAAGAGAAAGGGACTCATTGAGAGAAAACAAGAGGAAGAAGAGATTATGGACTTGATCTCCAAACCCTTCCCTTGAAGCTCAATTTATAGATTAATGAAACTAAACTATTACAAATTTGCCCCTATAACTTAACCTTAATTACATCAATGCCCTCCATCATTATATGGGCAAGTGGGCCTTCTCCTTGATTTATGGGCCTTCAGCCCATCTTCTACATCTCTTGAATGTATGGGCCTTCCTTGGTTGTGTGGGCTTGGGCCCTATCTTCCAACACTCCCCCTCAAGCTGTGAGAGAATAGCATGAACTCCCAATTTGCTGCAAATGATGTATAAAATATTTTTTGTATAATGTGGCACATCTTCCAACACTCCCCCCTCATGCTGGTGCTCTCATTAATGAAGCCTAGTTGGCATAATAAAAGTGAGAGTAAAATCACTTCAAGTCGTATCACATTGCTCTTTAATCCAGACAAATTACTCATGCTGGATGTTCGGCACACTCCTATCTTCTGTAGGTCGTGTCACTCCTATTAATGTAGGTAGTGGGTCTATACGTTGTTCGGAAGTGTAATAAAAAACTCCTCCATCACCGTGTCCCGCCACAGAACAACGACTCTCGAGTGGTAGAAGTAATACATTTTAATTTATGAGGGTAGTGGGTCCATAGATACTGAGGCCACCTCTTCTTCAATAATAATGTCTCATCCAAAGAGACATAATAACAGCAGTTGTAATGGGCTTTGGCCCATATAACACAAACCAAAATAATCCTTGTAAAATTGACCCATGAAATAATCTAATGCAAGTATTTGTATAATATGCTGACCAAGGAATAATCTGTCCATACTTCAAAATAATAATCCAACCATAGAAAAAACACCAAGTCGTACCAAAATATATATAAATGTGGACATGTATACCGAAGCAAAATATAAGTAGGCCATGTCCAAGTTGACCTGGACCGGGTTGACTCGGTCCGAGTTAACTTGGCATAACATAAGGATCCACGGTTCGCTGGGTGAACTCACCCGATCCAGGTTGCGGCAAAACAGCCCAGCCCGGATTTAATATGTTTCCTAAGTTAGGAAACATGATTTTTCATCATGTTCCTCCCCGCAATGATCCCGACTTCCGAACAGAGAGGAACAACATTAGGATGGAAGGACAACAATGCAGATAGATTTTCAATACAGAAACAGAAACTTTCCAAATAGGAAATTTCCAAAATCGCCAGATGTGCTTTGAAATAGGCAAAAACTCACAATGCTAGCAATAGTGGAGGATGAACTTGGAGTAGAACCCAATAGTGTTTACATTTTTTGGAATAACTCATACTCATCATCATTAAGGGTTTTCTTTTCTGTTGATGTGGCAGGTTGTTCCTCCTTTGTATAACACATCTCTTCAAGGTGGCGATATCTTTTGCAAATGGGGCATTGCTTGTCTGAATAGCATGCATCTATAGTGTGACTTGTTTTCCCACACTTGGTGCATTCTTTCCAATCGGTTCTGCCATTACCATTCCTTCCACCTCCACAGCCTTGGCCTTGGTTAAATGGTGTTCCCCTATGTCCAAAGTACATAGTGTATGATACTTCAGTCTTAGCAAAAGAATCGTCTGAAATACGGAGAAGTAAAGGGCATGGTGCATGATCGGGGTTCTTTTTTGAGGGCAGTAGGACGTGTATCATATTATGGGCCAAAAACAACTAGAGAAGATGGACTTACCTCTGTGGGATCCATAAACTTAGTAGGTGTGGCTGTCAGCTAAAGTGTCAGGGGGCTTAGTAGTGGCTTAGACCCTGGTACAGAAGATAAACTTGAAGGAGCATGGTCAGAATAAAATGGAGAGTCTTCAAAGAATGTGACATCCCTAGACATGAGTAAACACTGAAGTGTGGGATTATAGCAAACATTACCATTTTGTGTCTAGGGGTATCCTAAACAAATACACTTGATAGATTTTGGATCAAGTTTACTGTGTTTGGGGGGAGAAATATGGACAAAACACGGACACCCGAAGACTCTCAAGGGAAGTGAAAAGGGATCATCATTGGGTAATAATAAAGAGTAAGGGGATTTATTACCAAGAACGAAAGACGTAAGGATTTCATGTGGCCAATAAAAGTAAGGAACTTTCATGCATATAGTAAACCGCAAGCTACCTCAAGAATATGACGATTCTTTCGTTCGGCTACACCATTTTGTTGAGGGGTGTAGGCACATGATGTTTGATGAATAATACCATTTTCTTGACAAAAAGAGTCAAGGTCTTTGGAGGTTTATTCTTTGGAATTATCAGACCGGAGGATTTTAATTTTCTGACCAAACTGAGTGAGTGCCATAGCATGAAAAGATTTAAAAATCAATAGTATTTTAGAATGCTCTTTAAATAGAAATAGCCAAGTGGTACGAGTGAAGTCATCAATAAATGTGATAAAATATTTAACTTGTGAAATGTTTGAGATGTTCAAGGGTCCCCATACATCAATATGAATTAAGGAAAATGGAGTGACAATTTTAACTTCTGGACGAGGTGAGTATGTGGACCTCTGATGTTTGTTCATTTGACATATTTCACAATGAAACTTTGACCTTGCTTTAAGAGTAGGAAACAGATGATGAAGAGATTGTATAGACGAATGTCTCAACTGGTTGTGCCATAACATGGTCTCAGTTTCACTGGTGGAAACAATATTTATTTTTGGCACATCTAGATAGTACCCCCCCACCCCCCCCCCCCCCCCCCCCCCCCCCCCCTTCCTCCCTTGTTCACGGCCTCCACTAATCACCTGGTTCATTATAAGTTCCTGAAAAACACATAAAGTGGGTGAGAAGGTGATAGATCAATTAAAATGTTTGGTGAGCTGACTAACTGATAAAAGATTTAAAGGGAAGGTAGGAACAAAAATTATCTCAATTAGCGGAAGTGATGGTGTAACAGAAGTGGAACCTTTCCCTAGAAGTTTAGTTTAAGACCTATAAGCTATGGTAACAAATTTTTGTGAAAGACAAGGAGACACTGAGTGTAGTAAATTTTTGTTACCTGTGAGATGCACGGAGGCCCCTGAATCAATTATCCAAGATGAAGAGGAAGCAAATAGCATACCTGAAGCAGTGGTAGTAGTAGAAATGGCAACAGTAATTGTATCAGTGTTTGGCATCAAGGAAGGTGGAATTTTCTGGAATAGAGGCTGGTGAAGCAGCACAGGTCACAAAACTGGTTGGCAACGGCAAGGCACAATACCTCCTTGAGCTTCAGCACTAGTAGATAAACCAGAAATTTCTGCAGTGATGTCGCCAGGTTGAGATGGCTGGAAATTTTTATAAGAAATTTTTTTCATGGATCATTTTTAACCTCTTAAAACAACGAACAAAATGGTCTGTTTCAATGCTTGTAAAAAGTTATTAAAGATGGTCAATAAGCTACACATGCAGAGCCATGTATATCACTAAATTTTGCTGGAGAGATTGGATTGGGGTTTGATGGAGTATGGATGTGAAAACATAGAACAACTAAGTGGTGTAGGGACTAAAAAATAAACACGAGCAACAAAATATAAAAATTATGGGAAAAAACGAAGGAGGATGAATCTTGAAAAAAACATTGTCGGAGTTCTGAAAAATCAATTCCCTAATACCATGTTGATTTTCAAGACTCCATGGATTTAGCTCATGGAGAAAAAGAGAAAGATACCCATTGGGAGAAAACCAGAGGAAGAAGAGGTTATGGACTTGATGTCCTAACCCGTCCTCTGAAGTTCAATTTATAGATTAATCAAACTACCATATTATAATAATACCCCTAAACTTAGGGTTTAGGGTTTTAACCCTGGAACTTTAACCTAATTATATCAATGCCATCTCTATGAGATGACAATTTATTTACCATCCTGCCATCATTGTATGGGTCTGTGGGCTTTCTCCTTGATCTATGGGCCTTGAACCCATCTTCCTCATCTCTTGGATGTGTGGGTCTTCCTCAGTCTTATAGGTTTGGGCCTATCTTCCAACACACTTGGATATGTAGGCCTTCCTTGATCGTGTGGGCTTGGGCCCTATCTTCTAACACTCCCCTCAAGCTAGGAGTGAGAGAACAACATAAACTGCGAACTTGTTGCAAATGATGTATATAATATTTTTTGTATAATGTAGCACATCTTCCAACACTCCCTCTCACGCTAGTGCTCTCATTCATGTTGCCCAACTGGCATATGAAAAATGGGAGTAAAATCACTTCAAGTTGTATGACATTGCTCTTTAATCCAGTCAAATAACTCTTTTTGAATGTTCAACACACTCCTATCTTCTTTAGGTAGTGCCACTTCTATTAATTTAGGTAGTGGGTCTATACACTGTTTGAAAGTGTAATAAAAAATTCCTCCATCACCGTGTCTCTCCATACGACAATGACACTCAAGTGGTAGCAGTAATAAATTTCAATTTATGGGGATAGTGGGTCCATAGATACTGTGGCCACCTCTTCTTCAATAATAATTGTTACAATGTGGGACCTACCATGGTACACGAGCTGGTGGGACCCTCCATGAGGACATGGGATGCCAAAAAGCGTCCTCAAGCTGAAATGAGTTAGAAGACTTGAAGATAAAGTGGGACCCACACGGATAATGCCACGAGCTAAGCCTCCTCCCCTTATGTCCACGTTATTGAAGAAGAGTTCTAGTTCAACTTATAGTAGACTTCTCATAGATTGTGTTATCTTTTCATAATAGACTTATCTTAAAGAGTTAGAGTTGGAAAGTAATTAGGAGATTGAAAGGTTAATTGTATAAGGACTCTATCACTTCCTCTACTATAATTAGAGGGGTTGTAATTCGGAATTAATCAAGTTACACAACTCCTTCTTGAGTAAATCTCTCTCTTTCTTGGCCCACACCTCTCTTTTTTCCTCTTCTCTTCTCTCTATCTGAGAGATTTTCTCCCCTTTTCTTTTTTTTCTTTCTCTCTTCTCATATTTGGAATATTGTAAAAGGGATCCTAAATTAAACATGGTATCAGAGCATTAAATTTAGGATCCCTCATCAAAAGGAATGCTCTAAGAAGATATGATCAACACCACTAAAAAGTAGACTCTTTTGTGAAGAAAGATCACAAACTGTGAGATAAGTTCTTCATTTTTTTTATTACTTCATGTTATTGGTTTCTGAATTTAGAAGATAATTTAAATATGAGTATGTGAAGGTTTTTCATCTTTTGATATTATGGATATGCATGCCTCTCCATCTAGAAGAAGTTTTCAAAACATTTTTGTTGGTTTGGAATTTTGGTTAACCGAGACCAGTCCATGATCAAATTGTTGAAAAAAAACAATTTGTGGGAACAAGAGTCCCTGATATAGAAAATGGATATTGAGTCTCTTATGAGTGTAATTTAAGGAAAAGAATTAGAATACTGATTTAGCATCAATGATAAAGTTCTCCATACATCGAGTTGTTTGAAGAATACATCTTGGTGTTATTGTTAGAAATATTTTTGGAGAGTTATTTTTGTTGAAGGGCCTATCATGACTGAAGAGAATATGAATATTAAAGGTGATATACTGAGAATTACCACTATACCCTTACGAGGGGTATCAAATTTTATGAGTTGGTTCACATCAATTTGATTGTTTCTTATAACAAAGGACCTGCTTGGTCACCTCACCAACCAAGGACCACCTATTGATGAAGAAGACATTTTTTATAACAAATGGTTGAAAAATGATACCTTGGTGATTAGTTGGCTAATCAACAACATGGAAGAACTTGTTTCCAACAATGTCATTCATCTTGACACTACTAAACAAATTTAGGAGACATGTGTTAAACTGTACTCTAGCCCGGATACTCTATATAGACCATATGATATTCTCAAAAGGATGTTGAATACTAGACAAGGAGAAAATAAATATGAGTATTTGGCCCGCTTTAGAGGCTTTCTTCAAAAGTGGAAGTTAGCTCAGCCACCAACCACAAATATTTCTATCCAAGACAAGCAGAAGGAAGCCTTAATTACTACTATTTGCCTTGCAAATATTAAACCACATCTTGAGATTGCCAAGAGTCAACTTTTGAGTGCTTCTACATTCCCCATGTTTGATGATGTATGTGCAACACTACTCTACATTCCAGATACTTCTTCCTCCACTACTGAAGTATCATCCTCTATGTATTCAGATCATAGGGGAACATCCTCTGACCACAGTCGGGGCCGAGGCAGAGGTTATAGAGGGGACTGAGGAAGAGGTGGATGGCTTTAGCAAAGTAGATGGGAAAGAATGTACTCAATGTAAGAAATTTGGCCACACTATAGATCAATGCTATTACAAGGAATGCAATTATTGTGGACAATATGGTCATTATAAAGATATATGCTATAAAGACAATGGAAAATCTGAATTGACAAAGGCTAATCAAGCCTTTGTAAGTGATACAAAAGAAGAACAACCCACAAAATCAGTAGAACAAAAACTTTTACTAATGAAGAGTATGAGCTATTTCAAAAAATGAAGACAACGTTGGGTTCTTCTTCTAGTTCCTCAGCAACTACTGTTGCCACTATTGCTTTTGGTATGCTATCTGTCTCATCTTCATCCTGGATAATTGACTCAGGAGCCTCCGAGCATGTTACAGGTATCATAAATTTATTATCTTCTCTATCCCAGTGTCTTAATTTGTTACCATAGCTGACGATTCTCAAACCAAAGTCCAAGGGAAATTATCCACTTCTATTACACCATCACTTCCACTCATTGATATTCTATTTGTTCCTACTTTCCCTTTGAATCTATTATCTGTTAGTCAGTTAACAAAATATTTTAATTGCTCTATTACCTTCTCACCCACTTCCTGTGTATTTAAGGATCTTATAACGAAGCAGGTGATTGGTGGAGGCCATGAACAAGGGAGGCTTTACTACCTGGACGTACTAAAAATAAATATGGTTTTCACCACTAAAAATGAGACAAGGCTATGGCACAACCGATTGGGACATCCATCTGCACAGTCTCTTCATTATATCTTTCCTACTCTTAAAGTAAGGTCAGATTGTCAAATGAGTAAACTTCAGAGGAGTACCTACTCTCTTAGTCCAGAAGTCAAAGTGTTACTCTATTTTCTTTAATTCATACTGATGTCTTGGAGCCCTTGAGTGTGTCAAACATTTCTCAAGAAAAATATTTTATTACATTTATTAATGATTTCACTTGTACAACTTGGTTGTTTGCATTTAAGGAGCATTCTAAAATACCATTGATTTTTAAGTCATTTCATGCTATGGTACTCACATAGTTTGGTCAAAATATAAAAATACTCCAGTCTAATAATGCCAAAGAATACGTTTCCAAAGACCATGACTCTTTTTGTCAAGAAAATGGCATTATCCATCAACCATCATGTGTCTACACTTTAGAGCAGGTGTAGAGAAAGAATAAAAAATAACAACAAGCAAAGAAAAAAATAACAGGTTTCTTTGAATCTAAAAACATAGATAGGAGTCCTGAAAATCAATGTTCTTACACCATGTTGATTTTCAGGACTCCATGGATTTAGCTCATGGAGAAATAGAGAAAAGATACCCATTGGGAGAAAACCAGAGAAAGAAGAGGTTATGGACTTGATGTCCTAACCCTTCCCCTGAAGCACAGTTTATAGATTAATCAAACTATTGTATTACAATAATACCCCTGAACTTAGGATTTAGGGTTTTAACCCTGAAACTTTAACGTAATTATATCAATGCCATCTCTATGAGAGGACTCTTTATTTACCATTCTGTTATCATTGTATGGGCATGTGGGCCTTCTCCTTAATCTATGGGCCTTGAGCCCATCTTTCACATCTCTTGGATGTGTGGGTCTTCCTTGGATTTATGGGCTTGGGCCCATCTTCCAACACACTCTGATATGTGGGCCTTCCTTGGTAGTGTGCGTTTGGGCCTTATCTTCCAACAATCTCTTTGAATTGGTGTATTTCCATTTTAGATGTTCAATTTTATTTTTTAAATCTAAACTTGAGTTTTCTCTCTCCCTTTTTATCACATAAAAAAATAGGGTAGATGTTGTTTTCTCTCAATGAGTCCCTTTCTCTTTTTCTCCATAAGCTAATTCCATAGTGTTATGGACCAAATAGTGACCCGAGTCAGGCTGGGACACCGTGGCTGAGTCAATTACCTTGACTGAGTCAGTTAAGTAGTCATTTAGTTTATTTTCATGTTAAATGCCATAGAAGGGGCACAATTATAATTATCTAAACTTTGTGGTCATTAGCCCTATTTAAGGGACGTCATTGGAATGTAATGAGAAGGAAAAAAAGCTTTGATCAATTAAAAATAGGCAAGGTCGGATTCTCCCTCTCTGAGGTCCAAGGTCGGATTCTCCCTTATGAGGTCCAAGGTGAGCTTCCCTTCACAAGCTCAGTTATCTTCACGTTCTTCACCCTCCTTGCCATGTCTCCCTGTCTACGAGCAGAAGAACTTCTTCCCATCTCATCCAACGTATTTCAATCGGGAATCGAGAGAGGAGCGTCGGGTGGATCAATCGAGGTTTAACATATAGAGTCCTGAAAATCAAGAGCTTTGATTTTCAGGTTTCTGACTATGGTTTTTCAATTTTCATTCTCCTCTATTTAGGGTTAGAAAATATTTTTTCTCTCTTTTATTTATTAGTCTCGTGCCTTTTTTTTTTTTTTTTTTTTTTTTTGCGTTCTTGTTTTGTTTAAATCGAATCATCCACCATCCTGCTCTCTCTGGCATCTACCTTAGAATTCAGTTTTTAGATTTTGTTCTCTGTTGCTGGTCCGTGCTCTACCATGAGCAATAATGTCATTACTCTTTTGGCCGAAGAAGACGACCTTTCTATCCGGCCGTCTTTGTTTATCGTTTTCTTCTACTGACGAGATGTTATTATCGATTGAAAAGTCTTGCGGCTTCTCAGGGATATTACTCCGGAAGATATATCTTTTGTTGGTCTTGCTAACATCGTGCCATTGTTGCTGATTTATTGACGTTGTTGGAGAAGACGACACTGTTCCGGTGTTTTGAATCTTTCTGAGGCGTCAACAACTGGAGTTTGATCTTGTTGGTTCGTCGCCACGTTGTTCGGAAACCAGAGCTCTTCAGGGGAGAAGACACACTATTGCAGGATTTTCGTTGTTCTCTATTCCCGCCACCTATTACACTCTTGTTGCAGCAACCCTGATTATTATTGATCCGAGTTATCTCCTTCAACCGTCATCCCGAGCGTTGCTGATCCGGGTTGCAGCAAAACCGCCCGACCCAGATTTAATATGTTTCTTAACTTAGGAAACATAAAATTTGGCAACACTATCTACTCGGCTTCCGTACAGAGTGAAAAACTAGAGACTCCTGATGGACATCAGTAGCAAAGATACGATCCAGAAATAGAAACGGAAAATTTAATCTGGTTAGCATCTTCGTCCTCCAGAAATGGCAACCCAGTGGTGATGAGACAAAACCAGACAATCGGTAGCATGTTTTTTGAGAGAAAAGACGGAAGGTACCGCAATGAAGCTAGCATAAGGAGAGGAGTCAGCAAAGTATTTTCCAAAATAGATATTTCCAGCAGAGAACATGCTGGGTAGAAGATAATAAGCAGCAGAAAAATAATTTTTGATGGTGACTGTTGATTTCGGGAACGATATTACGATTTCTGGAATGAAGATGGTGGAGATTTTGACATTGGAAAGATATGTTGATTGAAGAATAAGATCAATTTATGATATTCTCCAACCTAGGATGGACGTGGTGATAGAGGAGTTTTTTATTACACTTCTGAATAGCGTATAGACCCATTACCTACATTAATAGGAGGGGCACTACCTACAGAAGATAGGAGTGTGTCAAACATCCACCATGAGTTATTTGATTGGATTAAAAAGCAATGTCATACGACTTGAAGTGATTTTACTCTCGCTTTTCTTATGCCAGCTTGGCCTCATAAACGAGAGTACCAGCGTGCGGGGGAGTGTTGGAAGATGAGCCACGTTATTCAAAAAAGATTTTATACATCACTTGCAGTAAGTTGGGAATTCATGTTGTTCTCTCATCCCCAGCTTGGGAGGGAGTGTTGGAAGATAGGGCCCAAACCCACACGACCAAAGAAGACCCACATATCCAAGTGTGTTGAAAGATGGGCCCAAGCCCATAAGACCAAGGAAGACCCACACATCTAAGAGATGTGGAAAATGGGCTCAAGGCCCATAGATCAAGGAGAAGGCCCACATACCAATACAATGATGGCAGGATGGTAAATAAAGACTCATCTCATAGAGATGACATTGATGTAATTAGGTTAAAGTTCTAGGGTAAAAACCCTAAACCCTAAGTTCAGGGGTATTATTGTAATACAATAGTTTGATTAATCTATAAATTGACCTTCAGGGGAAGGGTTAGGACATCAAGTCCATAACCTCTTCTTCCTATGGTTTTCTCCCAATGAGTCATTTTCTCCTGTTCTCCGTAAGCTAAATCCATGGAGTCCTAAAAATCAATATGGTATCTGAACATTGATTTTTAGGACTTCGATCTATGGTTTTCAGATTCAAAGAACCTAGTTATTGTTTTTCTTTGCCTGTTGTTATGTTTTACTTTTTCTCTGCACCTGCTCTGGCAGATTGTTGAGTTCCAAGCTTAGCCAGCAAAGTTGCTTCGTATGATCTAACCTTTTTCACTCTTTATCAGCTCTCTGTTCTTCTAGTGGGCGACATCTCTAGAGAAAAGCATGGAGACAAAAGGGTTCTCTTGCTGCAACAATGTTACCAGCCATTACAAAATATCCCTATGGAAGAGCTCGTCAAGAGGTGGTCAAGAAATACCAGAGGGGATGCACAAGAACAGAAGAGGCCGGTAATACGACATTAACGGAGATATAATGGAGAGCTCGGCGGCTTCCGCTTGCTCGTTTTTCGAAATAGGTAATTTTTTCCTCTTTGGAAAGTTTCCATTTCCGTTTTCAAGATATCGGTGGCATATAGTTATTTCCCGAAGATATAGAATTGAGCCAGGTTGAATTATTTTTCTTACCTTCGGAAAAAAAAAACCCACTGGCATCATCGGATTGATCGTCTGCTTCCAAAAATATTTGATCTTCCTCTGATTGGATAGATTAGGAATCTATTTTTGGAAACTCTTCTAACATTCTGAAGACCACGGACTTCGTACTGGCCTTCTCTTCTGTTCGTTGATTGATTCCCGTTGCCATCATCAGAGAAGACGACTCTACTGATTATGTTTTCTATTTCGGCTTGCTGGATTATTTACTCCACTGAGAACTCTGTTTCCACCGGGTTATTTTCTCTTACCGACTGTTGATATCTTTCGAAGTCGCTCTCTTTTTCCCTGGTCATCACATTGTTTGGGGAAGAAAGCGACCTTAAATTAGACCGTCTTTGTTGATTTAATTTGCCGAACAACCCAGCAAGTCTCGGCTTGACTCTGCTCCTTGGTTTCCATGGGAGGACGAAGATGCCGTTATTGTTGCTGGAGACGACGTTATTAATGCAAAGACATTGTTTCTGTTGTCAGAGGCAATGACACCAGACTCAGGCGAGTTATCTACGTTGCTGTAGTTTTCTCCGACTGGTTTACTAAGCTGTTTGGCGTCGAAGGGAAGAAGATTGTGAAATATTTCTTCCTAAGTTCGGAAGCGCTGATTAAAACTAGGCCAAGCCTATTCTGGCCAACCCGAACCGGGTTGAGTTAACACAACAACCCAAGCGTTGCTCTCTTATGTTCTATCAAGTTAACTCAAACCAACTCGGACCAAGTCAACAGGTCTGGGTCAATTCAATGAGTCAACTCAGACATGGCCCACTAATTTTTTGCCTCGGTATATGTGTCCAGGACCCAAGGTTTATACATATTTCTGTCATGACTCAAATATATTGGTCTACTATTTTACTCGACGCGACTCAGTATTTTTTCTCTGGTTGGATTATTATTTTGAAGTATTAACGGAATATTCCTTGGTCAGCATATTATTTGGAACATATACTTGGATTGGATTTTTTTCATGAGTCATTTTTACAAGGATTATTTTGGTTCGTGTTATATGGGCTCAAGCCTATTTCAATTACTGTTATTGTGTCTCTTTGGATGAGACATTATTATTGAAGAAGAGGTAGCCTCATCGAACTGATGTGGACCAGCTCATAAAATTTGAAACACCCCGCAAGGGTACAATGATAATTCTGAGTATGTCATGCTTGTGACTTATGCTTTCTTCAGCCATAACAGGTAATTCAATTGAAAAGTAATTCTCCAATCAATTCATAAAAAACAAACCGAGTAGATGTCTTTAACCAACTTGGTTAATGGAGAAGCTTAGCATAAAAGCTAAGTAATCATATGGAGTGAATAATCACTCATAAAAAAATCAATATCAGTCTTCTTACTCCAGGAATCTTTTTCCCTAAAGTTTAAAAAAAAAACTCAACATGCACAGGTCTTGGTTAAAAAATTCCAAATCGACAAAAACTGCCTTGGTAACTTCTTCTAATCCAAGATGCATATTGTTATGAACTCAATAGCAAACCGAGTCATTCAGAGGCGCATGGCTGAGTCATTTAGAATTAAGTTTTTTTTTGCATTTTATTTCAATTTAAGAGTAAATATGCCATAACGGCATTATTGTAATTTTAGCTTGAACCTATGTTGATGCCAACCTTAGTTAGGAAGGAATTAGGAAGAGGAAGAGTCATGTGTGGGGAAGAGGAAGAGTCAAGTGTTGGGAAGAGGAAGAGTCATGCGTGGGAAAGAGAAAGAGGCATGTGTGGGGAAGAGGAAGAGTCAAGTGTTGGGAAGAGGAAGAGTCATGTGTGGGGAAGAGGAAGAGTCATGTGTGGGGAAGAGAGTGGCGTAGTCATGTGTGGGGAAGAGGAAGAGTCATGTGTGGGGAAGAGAGTGGCGTCAACCTTATGTAAGGGGGAAAATGAAATGGAGGTTAAGCTTGAATATATCAAAAAATGGATTTGGAGTTCTCCTCAAGGAGCTCTAGGATTGGAGTTCTCCTCAACGAGCTCATTCTTCTTCTTTCATTTTCTTCCTTTCTCTTACATCTTCTTCCATTTCTCTTTTCCATTTTACAGAGTCCAAACCAAGCATAACAGTGTTGGACGTTGCATTGTTTTAACAATTGAGTTCCAGCACAGCCAACCACAACAGCCATTCTTCCTTTCTCTCTTTTCAATTTACCGAAGCTCAACTTATTCCAGCAATGTTGATTTCATGAACTGATTTCTGGATTAAGTTTCCTCGCAAACTCGAACAACAATAGTGTTGTTCATGTCCACTCACTCTGGATTTATCTCCCCAACGTCGAGTTACACGAATCGCAATGTGTGGATCCAGGACAGTAACACATATATTTCCATAATCTTATAAGATGTTATGGACTCAATAAGACTGAGTCATCTACTTTACTTTTATTATTTATGTTGCTTTTAATTTCGAATTTTATTGATTTGTAATAAGACTTAAAGGTAGGGGTAGAATTGGGTTTAATAACCCTAACCTATGTTGATGTTAATTACCCTATTTAAGGGGTAAGGATGGAGAAATAAAGCAAGTTCGGAATTAGCATAAACTAGGGTAATTTAGGTTCCTTCTAGGCTCTCTATTCTAGGGTTCTTGGTGTGAACTCTCTTGGGGGTTTGCTGCATCCATTGGGGAGTCTTTGAGGAGATCTTGGAAGGAAAAGGAGGAGGAATCAGCTTTCTCTTCCATGCTGCAATAGTCATCCATCTTTTCCACGAACCAGCAGTGAGGGAAGGAGAATTTGTGTGAGCCTTAGCATCAAGAAAGGGATTTTCGAGTTGCTGAATTGAAGGAGGTCTTCAAGAGGTATTTTTATCTATCTTTTTCGAGTTTAGAAGAGCTAGAGACTGCCCTCTTTACATTCAGCATTGGTAGTTGCATGAATTCAGAAACCCTACTCATTGACGTGAGGTATAAAGTGGGATTTCATAATTGGATCCTTAAAACAGTCTCTTGATTGAATTGGTGCATCTATAATTGAGAAAAGGAAACTCCTTGTTATGGTCCTGGGTTAAGTACCTATGTCTTCCGCTCCTAACAGGCCGGTCTTTTGGGTAGTATTGTCTAGGTGCTTAACATTTGGTATCAGAGCAGGCGCTACGTCCTGACTTCGAGTCCCAGCGGCCGCGTGCGCAGGTGGACCGCAAGCCCCTGGCGTGACCCCTGATCCGGTCGCGTTGCTGTGTTAATGCCGCCGTGGTCGTCGGCTCGGTGTTAAGCACCTAGCCAATACTACCCAAAAGACCGGCTTGTTAGGAGCGGAAGACATAGGTACTTAACCCAGGACCATAACACTCGGGCGGGCGAGGTGTGATGTTATGGTCCTGGGTTAAGTACCTATGTCTTCCGCTCCTAACAGGCCGGTCTTTTGGGTAGTATTGGCTAGGTGCTTAACATTTGAATGTTAAGCACCTAGCCAATACTACCCAAAAGACCGGCCTGTTAGGAGCGGAAGACATAGGTACTTAACCCAGGACCATAACACTCCTTTTCAATTATAACGTGTAAGGGAAGAAAAAGAGAGTTTCTTTTCACAAAAACGTGTTAAGAAACCCTCTAACAGTGCTGGATCCTTATTTGACTCGCCGAGTTACTAGATCCATGGCTAGGGACCATAACAATCCAGGACAGTAACACATATATTTCCATAATCTTATAAGATGAAGATATCATAAACACATCTTAAAATCAGAGTGTTTAGGAAGGCATTGATTCCTCTCTTGAGTTTTTATACTTGTTCATTTACGTCGCTTTCTATTCCTAGACATAGGAAGGCAACATATTTTGCAGTGTATTTTTCACAGCAACTTTTTATAAAGAAACTGTGATGAATATCACCAACTAAATTCATTATATTGTTTAATATTGGATTATTTTTGTCATGCCATCCATGTGGATAGCTTATTATTGGACAAACATGGGTCTATCCAGTTTTTAACACTTTGTCGTATGAAGGACCGTTAAGTTCCTTCTGACTGACCAATTGAAGTTTTTGATACATTTGTGGATTACAAATGTTATTTGGGATGTGACCGATTTTGAGTCGTAATTGTTTTGGGAGTATGTAAACCTAAACATAAAGTGTTACAATGTGGGACCCATCATGAGGACGTGGGAAACCAGGAAGACTCCTCACCCAAGCAAGCATGAGTTAAGGAATTAAGAAGCACAAACTGAATTGAGTGAGAAGACTTGAAGATCAAGTGGGACCCAAAAATATCTCACGAGCTGTCAACCTTATCAAGATGAACTGGAAGATCATGAGTGACCCACAAGGATAAGGCCACGAGTTGGCCTTCTCCCTTATATTCACGTGAATGAAGAAAGAGTCCTAGTTCAACTCATATTAGTCTTCTAGTAGACTGGTTTGGATAGACATATCTTAGAGAGTTGGAGTTGGAATGTAATTAGGATTGAAAGGTTAATTGTATAAGGACTCTATCTCCTCCTCTACTATAAATAGAGGAGTTGCAATTCGGAATTCATCAAGTTACACATCTCATTCTCGAGCTACTTTCTCCCTCCCTCTCTCTTTGCTTAGCGCAACCTCTCTTTGCTCTTTTATTTTTTCTTTTCTCTACCCGAGAGCTCTTCTTCCCTGTTCTTCTTTTTTTTTTCTTTCTCTTGCTTGAAATTATGGAAAAGGGATCTTAAATTCAACATGGTATCAGAGCATTATATTAAGGATCCCTCGTCAAAGCAATGCTCTAGAGAAGTGATGATCAATACCACTCAAAGAAGGCTCTTTTATGAAGGAAGATCAAAAGCCAAGAGATAAGTGTTCAAAATTATTATTTTCTTTTCATGTTACTGGTTTCAAAATTTAGAAGATGATTCAAGGTTGAATATGTGAATGCTTTCATCTTATTATATTATGGATATGCATGCCTCTCTATC
The DNA here is from genome assembly GCF_029961685.1 of Aristolochia californica. NCBI lineage: Eukaryota > Viridiplantae > Streptophyta > Magnoliopsida > Piperales > Aristolochiaceae > Aristolochia > Aristolochia californica. The sequence continues at coordinate 30,500,520 of NW_027182268.1, read as the reverse complement.
TAGAAGGAGCTATCAAAACAGTTCTATCAGTATGGAAATTTTGTTTATCGAGACCAATACATGATCAGATTATTGGATTTTATTTCGTGAGATAAGAGTTACCAGATATAGAAGATTTGTATTGAGTCTCTTAGAAGTGGTATTAGATGGAAAAAATCATAATAATAATTTAGCATCGATGCTAAAATTCCCCATACATTGAGTTGATTGAAGTACTACTTGGTGTTATTATTAGAATTTTTTTTTTTTTAAGAAGGGCCTATCTTGGATGAAGAAAATATGAATATTAAAGGTGATTTACTGAGAATCACCACTATACCCTTACGTGGGGTATCAAATTTTATGAGTTGGTCTACATCAGTTCGGAGGTTCCTTATAACAAAATACCTACTTGGTCACCTCACCACCCGAGGACCACCTATTGATGAAGATGATATTTTTTATATGAAATGGCTGAAAAATGATACTTTTTTAATTATTTGGCTAATCAATAGCATGGAAGAACATGTCTCGAATAATGTTATTCATCTTGACATTGCTAAACAAATTTGGGAGACATGTGCTAAACTGTACTCATGCCCGGATACTCTACATAGACCCTATGGTATTCTCAAAAGAATGTTGAATACTAAACAAAGAGAAAATATCCATGAGTACTTGGCCTGCTTTAGAGGTTTTCTTCAAGATTGGAAGTTAGCTCAGCCTTCAACCACTAATATTTATATCCAAGACAAACAAAAGGAAGCCTTAATTACTGCTATTTGTCTTGCAAATGTTAAACCTCATCATGAGATTGTAGAGAGTCAACTTTTGAGTGCTACTAATGTCCAAAAGTTTGATGATGTGTGCGCAACAATACTTCATATTCCAGACATTTCTACCTCCACTACTGACGTATCATCCGCTATGTATTCAGATCATACAGGATCATCATCTAACCGCGGTCGAGGCCGAGGTAGAGGTTATAGAGGAAGAGGTGGAAGGACTGGTGCTGGCAAAGCAGATGGGAAAGAATGTAATCATTGTAAAAAATTTGGCCACACTATAGATCAATGCCATTACGGGGCATGCACTTACTATAGACAATATGACCATTATAAAGAAATATGCTATAATGCCAATGGACAGTCAAAATTGACAAGGAATAATCAAGTCTTTCTAAGTGATACAAAAGAAGAACATCCCACAAAATCAGAAAAATATTACTGATGAAGAGTATGAGCAATTTCAGAAAATGAAGACAATGCTAGGTTCTTCTTCTAGCTCCTCCGCAACTACTGACGCCACTATCACATCAGGTATACTATCTACCTCATCTTCATCCTGGATAATTGACTCAGGAGCCTCCGAGCATCTTATAGGTAACAAAAAATTATTACATTCTGTATCTCCGAGTCTTTTATAGAAGTTTCCTACAATAGCTGAAGCTTCTCAAACCAAAGTCCAAGGGAAAGGTCCACTTATGTCACCCCATCACTTCTACTCACTGATATTCTTATCGTTCCTACTTTCGCTTGAATCTATTATCTGTTAGTAAGTGGACAAAATATTTTAATTGCTCGGTTACCTTCTCACCAACTTCATGTGTCTTTTAGGATCTTATAACGAAGCAGGTGATTGGTGGAGGCCATGAACAAGGGGGGTTTTACTACTTGGATGTGCCAAAAATAAATATGATTTCTACGACTAAAAATAAGACACGGTTATGGCACAATCGATTGGGACATCCATCTACACAGTGTCTTCATTATATGTTTCCATATCTTAAAGTAAGGTCAGAATTTCATTGTGAGGTTTGTCAATTGAGTAAGCATAAAAGGAGTACCTAATCTCCTCGTCCAAAAGTCAAAAGTTTCACTCCATTTTTGTTAATTCATACTGATGTTTGGGGTCCCTTTAGTGTTTCCAATATTACTCAAGCAAAATATTTTATAACATTTATTGATGATTTCACTCGCACAACTTGGTTGTTTATATTTAAGGAGCGTTCTGAGATACCATTTATTTAAGTCATTTCATGCTATGGTACCCACACAATTTGGTCAAAAAATAAAATTTCTCCGGTCTGATAATGCCAATGAATATGTTTCCAAATACCTTGACTCCTTTTTTTTGAGAAAATGGCCTTATCCATCAAACATCATGTGCCTACACTCCTCAACAAAATGGTGTAGCCAAATGAAAAAATCATCATATTCTTGAGGTAGTTCGAAGTTTATTATATGCCATGAAAGTTCCATACTTTTATTGGCCTCGTGCCATCCTTACGGCTTGCTTTCTTATAAATCGTCGACCATTTACCGTTCTTGGTAATAAATCTCCTTACTCTAGATTATTACCAAATAAGGATCCGTTTTCATTACTATTGGAAGATAAGATCAAGCCCAAACGACCAAGGAAGGCCCACATATGTAAGATTATTATAAGATGGGCCACATGACCAAGGAAGACCCACAAGATGGGCCCAAGCCCATAAGAAGTAGGACCCACAATAATTACCAAGAGCTGGCATCCTTATCACATCAGTTGGAAGATCAAGAAGGACTCACAAGAGTATCTTTATCTTAGGGTCAGTTTAAGTTATATTTGTCTTTTATCAATATTGAGTTACCTAATTATGTTAGGACTTACTTAAGTGTTAGAGTTTGGGTGTAATTGGGACAAGGGTAGTTTTATTGTAATTGGACTCTACTACCTTCCTCTATTATAAATAGAGGTTCATGTACTCTGATTACAACAATTTATTGATGTCAATGAAGTATTTCACTTTTCCATAAATTCAATAATTACCTTTGAAAGTCTTCGGATGTAAATGTTTTGTTCATAATTCATTTCCTAGATACAACAAACTTGATCCTAAATCTTTCAAGTGTATCTTTTTGGGATACTTAGCACACAAAAGGGTTATGTTTGTTATAGTACTACTCTTCAATGTTTATTTGTATCCAGGGATGTAGCATTTTTTGAAGACTCCTAATTTTATTCTGATAGCGCTCCTCATGGTCTTTCCTCAGTACTACGTTCCCCTCGACCGGTTGTGCCTCGTGATATAGAAATTATTCTACCCCCAGAGCAAGTGGCCGACACCACACCTACCGAGTTAACAAATCCACCCATTATAAGACCTTCATCACCAGTTATTTTTGGTCCACAATATGATACTCATCCTATTTGTATAAGAAAAGAACCTCGATCACGCACTAGACCTTCTACTTCTCATCCCATTTCAAATTTTGTGTTTCATCATTGCCTCTCACCTTTATGTTGTCAGTTTCTTTCTTCTATTTCCTCCATATCTGTTCCACAGTCATATCAGGAAGCTCTACAACATCCAGGGTGGAAGGCAGCAATGGTTGAAGAAATGAAGGCACTTGATGACAATCATACATGTCACTGGTTCCTCTTCCCACAAGTAAAAAACCCATTGGTTGCAAGTGGGTTTATACCATCAAACATAATCCGGATGGGTCAATTGCACTACTAAAGGCTCGATTGGTTGCGAAAGGTATACTCAGTGCAATGGAATTGATTATGAAGAAACCTTCTCTCTAGTGGAAAAAATAAACTTGGTACATATATTATTATCTCTGGCGGTTAATTCATCATGGCCAATATATCAACTTGATGTGAAAATGCATTTCTTAATGGTGATATTAAAGAAGAAATTTACATGCAACAACCACCCGGGTATGTGGTTGAGGGGGAGTCTGTATGCCGCCTTAAAAAATCTTTATATGGTCTAAAACTGTCCCCTCATGCATGGTTTGAGAAATTTAGTCAAGTCATCCTACGGGCCAGCTTTCACAGATGCTCTGCAGATCACTCAGTATTTATTGAAAATACACCGAGAGGTAAGGTGATTCTGGCTGTATATGCTGATGATTTTATTTTAACTGGGAGTGATTCCGAGGGAATTCAAAAAACAAAGGAGAAAATATGTGCTGAATTCAAGACGAAGGATCTTGGACTACTCAAATATTTTTTGGGTGTTGAAGTTTTACAATCCAGACATGGGATTGTGCAATTCCAAAGGAAGTACACCCTTGATCTACTAGAAGAGACATGAATGATGGGATGCAAGCCAGTAGAAACTCCTATGGATGCAAATACAAAATTATGTGGAGGCACTAGAAAAGATGTAGATAATGGGAAATATCAAAGACTAGTGAGACGACTTATTTACTTGTGTGTAACAAGGTAGATATTTCACAAGCAGTAAGTGTGGTAAGTCAATACATGCACAAGCCACAACTTAGTCATTGGCAAGCACTTGAAAGAATACTACGATATTTGAAGGGGCTCCTCTATAAAAACCATGGTCACTTCAACATCGAAAGATTCTCAGATGCAGACTTGGCCGGATCCTCAGATGATAGAAAATCTACTTTGGGATTTTGTATGATGGTTGGAGGGAAATTGGTTACATGGAAAAGCAAAAAGCAAAATGTAGTAGCACGGTTGAGTGCAAAAGCAAAATACAGAGCTATGGCACACACTATTAGTGAACTCATATGGATAAGATCTCTTCTCACTGAATTGGGATTCTACAAAGAAGCTCCAATAGATCTATATTGTGACAATCAAGTAGCAATACACCTTACATCGAATCCAGTCTTTCATGAAAGGACAAAGCATATTGAAGTGGATTGCCATTTTATACGAGAAAAGTTCCAAGCTGGTTTCCTATCTCTGAAGCATATATCTTCACAAAGTCAAGTTGCAGATATTCTCGCCAAGCCAGTCACTCACAAGATTATGTCAAACATATGAAACAAGCTGGGCATTTATGATGTCTTCTCCCCTTAGCTTCAAGGGGAGTGTTACAATGTGGGACCCACCATGGTGCTCGAGCAAGTGGGACCCACCATGAGGATGTGGGAAACCAAGAAGAGTCCTCACCCAAAGAAAGCATGAGATAAGGAATTAAGAAGCACAAGCTGAATTGAGTTAGAAGAATTGAAGATCAAGTGGGAACCACAAATATCTCACGAGTTGTCAACCTTATCAAGATGAGCTAGAAGATCATGAGGGACCCACAAGGATAAGGGCACGAGTTGGCCTTCTCCCTTATATTCATGTGAATGAAGAAAGAGTCCTAGTTCAACTCATATTAGTCTTCTAGTTGATTGGTTTGAATAAACTTATCTTAGAGAGTTAGAATTGGAATGTAATTAGGATTGAAAGGCTAATTGTATAAGGAATCTACCTCCTCCTCTACAATAAATAAAGGAGTTGTAATTCATAATTCATCAATTTACACATCTCATTCTTGAGTTACTTTCTCCCTCTCTCTCTTTTCTTAGCGCAACCGCTCTTTGCTCTTTTATTTTTTCTTCTCTTTACCTGAGAGCTCTTCTTCCCTTTTCTTCTTTTTCTTTCTTCTTTCCCTTGCTCAAAATTATGGAAAGGGATCCTAAATTTAATAGAAAGAATGAAAGCTAATCCTTGGCCCTAATACCATTTTTAACGATAGATTAACTTATCACTGATTTGTTGAGAAACTGTTACGTGGTGTTGTTAAGCCAGTGGCAACAACCCTTTTGGCGAGTGAGTCTCTTCAGACCAGTAGCCCTACAGCCTCGAATATTCCAGCCAATATAACATGAGTCTCAATTTATCAGTGATAAAATAGTAGATACACTTCAAGACAGATCATAGTATTTGATAGGCCTAACATGAATTTTGCTGCTACTCAGTACTATTCGGGGTTTGACCCTATTCCTACCGACTTACTACCACGTGGGCTAAATCATCATGCGACCTCGCGGGCTTCAGTGGGTAGAGCACAAATCTGTTTCATTTTCTACCTCGGAGCATAGCCGAATATTACTAAGTACCTAGCTTATATCCTATTAGGTACTATTTTGATACTATTACTATTTCGAGTGAACAATAAACATGAACAGAAAGCATGAACAGTAAACGTGAATGGTAACATGAACAGTAACTAAAAAACATTTACTGTGGAGATTCATATATTTAGGCAAAAATTGAATAGTAAAACATAAACACTGTATGAATTTAAATATTACACTCATGCGAAAAATTAAAATATTGTTTCAAAGAAAATATAAATACATAACTACATAACTCCCGAAGTTACTGACTGTGCTATCGACCGGCTCCCTCTTTTCTACTCAACCATTTTGGCTATTTTTCAAATACCATGCTTTAAGAACTTTTCTGGAGAATGCTCGTCAGAAATCGCCTTCTTTGCTCAGACCGCCTTCTTCTTCTGGAAAACTTTGAGTGATTTTTGAATGCCTTGAACTCTGTCGGAGCTTCGAATTTAGAGCTCAGGGTTTTTTCTTTTCTTCCCTTTTTACCCTTTATCGAAGGGTCTGTGATAAAAGACAAAGGGTATCTTTTGTCTTTTTGTTTTTTCATATCTGCCCTTACATTATTTACCTTTTGGCACCGAAAGCAGGGTAGCGGTGACTTTTCTTCTTCTGATGTCATCTTGCTGATGTAAAGGAATCTTTTTATCTTTGTCATTTTTCTTACTCAAAGTTTTGTCATCTACTTTTGTGGCTGCTGATGTTCCTTCATTCTGACATGTTGTCCTTTGATGGTTTCTTGGTCCATAGTTGGCATTTATGCAATTTGTTGAAATTAAACTGAGCCATGTCGTAAAAAATTTCTTTTGTACTTTTACTTGCTGGGATCTTCCCTTTAAGTATTTTTTTCGAGTGTTTCTTCCAATGATTTTTGTACATTGGTTGGAGACTCTTTAAAGCTTTTTGATACAATAGTCAGAGGTAATGAGGTTTTGTATACATAGCTCTTCTGTTTTTGGACCAATAGTTGAAGGTACTAGATAATATTTTTAATCCCCAGGGCCCTTCTATTCTTCCAAACTTCTTTGAGACATGGTCGTGAGTTTTTTTAAGTTTGGGATCGAAATCCAATAGCATTCCTTCCTTGTCAAGGATTTCAATAGTTATCACCGAAAGACTCGGTATAACTTTGTTATTTTCAACGATTTCAGCTATGGAAGAGATGAACTTCAACCTTATAGCTTTAGCCTTGGTAGTAGAGTAGAAACTCTTGCAAGCCTCGGTTATTTCTATTATAATGTTGGACCCACCATGAGGACGTAGGACACCAAAAAGAGTCTTCACACATGCCAGAACGAGTTAAGGAATTAAGAAGCACAAACTGAAATGAGTTAGAAGACTTGAAAATTAAGTGGGACCCACAAATATCTCATGAGCTGGCAACCTTATGTTGGGATCTTCCTGGGCCATAGATCTCATCACCCTTCTTCCTTCTCTTCCCTCCAGATTTGCTCTTGACGTGGGAAGGAGTTTTCGGTGTTTGGAACGTGGAATGGTTAAAGCGAATTGAGCCTTGAAGGACGCTCGACCTGGACCTCAAGAGGGAGAATCCGACCTCTAACCTTCTACTTGATTCAATGCTTGATTCTTCATTAAGCCCTTCTCCCCTATAAATAGGATTAGGGACGTGAATGACAAACCTGACCCATGGGTCACTAAGTTCACGGAAATTACAATCAAACCAACCCCAAGCAAAACCAACATACGTAAAAAGGAAAATTCCATAATTTAATTTCTACACATGTTTATTACCCGAGATGCTATAGAGTCCATAACATCACCCCCCTCATGGAGAAAGAGCTTGTCCTCAAGTTCGAAGGTGAAGTAGAGAGCCCGGAAGGACGCCAGGGGCTCCCAGGTAGTGTTAATGGTGTCTGTCTCAGCCCACTGTACTAGAATCTCCCAGTCGCCCTGAATGCGGCGAGCCTGCAACACCTGAGCTGGAGTAGAAAGTACCCAACCCTCTTGCAGCGGTGGAAAAGGTGTGTGGAGGAATGGAGAGTCGCCATGGAAGACCTTCAATTGTGAGACATGAAAAACATTGTGGAGCTTACCCTCTGAGGGTAGCTGCAAGCGGTAGGCTACTGTGCCAATGCGGTCAAGCACTTGAAAGGGCCCATAAAATTTTGGGGATAATTTGTGATGCTTTGAGGCCATGAGAGATAATTGGCAGTAGTGTTGGAGACGAAGCCACACATAATCCCCTGGAGAGACCACTTCCCGGTGCTTTTTATCATAAGAGTTTTTCATTGCTTGTTGGGCTGCTTGGAGGTGAGTACGCACCTGATTGAGCATATCGTCCCTTTCTGCTAGGGCCTGGTCCAGAGTGGCCACCTTGGAAGAACTGGGTTCATAAGATAAGAGTCGGGGTGGATCACGGCCATACACTATCTTAAAAGGAGTTGTGCCAAGTGCGTTGTGGTAGGAAGTATTATAACAGAATTCTGCCCATGCCAGCCACTTAACCCACCGTTTAGGCGAGTCTCCCACCAAACAACGTAGGTACATCTCAATAGTTCTGTTGACGACTTCTGTCTGGCCATCGGTCTACGGGTGGTAGGAGGAAGAGAAAGCCAACTTGGTGCCTTGCAGTTTGAAGAGTTCCTTCCAAAAAGTACTGGTGAAGATGGCGTCTCTGTCACTAGTAATGGACGCAGACACCCCATGTAATCGGAAATTATAATCCATGAAGAGCTGGGTGATGTGAGCTGCTGTGTAGGGATGCGGTAGAGGTAGAAAATGGGCTTATTTTGAGAAGCGGTCGACCACTACAAAAATAACTGATTTTCCTGAAGATGGCGGCAGTCCATCGATGAAATCCATGGAAATATCGGACCATACTTGTGAAGGTAATTGAAGTGGTTGGAGCAACCCTACTGGACTCAATGATTCGGCTTTGTTCCATTGACAAGTCTGACAAGTTGTCACATAGTCTGTTACACTTTTCTTCATGTCCCTCCAATAAAAATCCCGACTGAGATGGAAATATGTTTTCTGCCTGCCCTCAAGTGTGCTATCATGAAAAGTGGACAAGATGTTGTGAATGAGTGGCGATGTGATGCAGATAAATCCTGTTCTGGAACAATATAAGACGATCCTGGATTGTCCAATGACTATCCATTGTACCCTGCTCAATATTATGATATAACTCAATGAGCTCCAGATGTTGCTGTGTTTCATCCTTAATAGAGTCCAACAAAAGAAGTCTGGGGTGACTGATAGCATGTAATTGCGGCTCTGGCATGTTCCGATGAGACAAGGCATCTGCCCCCACATTCAAGCTGCCCAGTTTATACTCAACGGAGAAATCGAACCCCATCAATTTGCTCAACTAATGCTGCTGGGGGGAGGTGGTAAGAGGCTGCTCAAGGAGATACTTCAGGCTGGAATGATAGGTGCGTATGAGAAATGGGTGCCCCCAGAGATAGGGCCACCAGTGCTGGATGGCTTTCGCTAACCCGATCAGTTCCCTTTCATAGGCAGCGAGTTTGTGATGGTGTTGGCCAGATATCTGCTGAAATAAGCTATCGGGTGGCCTTGTTGCTGTAATATTGTGCCGATACCCCCACCAGACACATCACATTCAACCACAAACAATTCATCAAAGTCTGGTAGCTGCAAGACCGGCGCTGAAGATAATACTGCCTTCAATTGCTGAAAAGAAGAAGTTGCTATCTCGGACCAGAGAAATGCATTTTTCTTAAGGAGATTGTTGAGTGGAGCAGCCATCTGTCCATAGTTACGGATGAATTTTTTGTAATAACCAGTGAACCCCAAAAAATGCTTTAATGCTGAGATGGATGTGAGGCTAGTTGGTGACTGCCTGTATTTTACTCATGTAGACCTTCACACCCTCTGCTGAAATAACATGCCTCATATATGCCACTTCAGATGTGTCCATGGAACACTTGGATTGGTTTAAAACCAAATGATGGGAACGGAAGATAGTAAAAACTTGGTGAAGATGATGAAGGTGCTCATCCCAATTTTTACTATATACTAGGATATCATAAAAAAAACAAGAAAAAACTTCCTCAAGAGAGAATTAAATACCTCATTCATGAAGGCCTGGAAAGTGGAAAGGGCGTTTGATAGACCAAATGGCATGAGTAGAAACTCGAAATGCCCATGGTACGTCCTAAACACCATCTTCTCCACATCGGACGGATGAACCCGAATCTGATGATAACCTGACTTCATATCCAACTTCGTAAATAAGGTAGCTCCATGTAGTTCATCTAATAACTCGTCAACCAGTGGTATAGGAAATTTATCTTTAATTGTATGAGTGTTGAGCTCCCTGTAGTCAACACAAAACCGCCAAGACCTGTCATGTTTCTTGACCAGTAACAAGGGGGATGAAAAGGGAGACCTGTTGGGCTGAATAATTCCTTGGACGAGCATAGTTTGGCATTGGCGCTCAATTTCATCCTTCTGTAAGTGGGGGTAATAGTAAAGCCTGACCACCACTGGTTCAATCCCCAATTTCAACCTTATGCGGTGATCACAATGGCGAATAGGCGGGAGGGTAGTTGGGCACTGAAATAAATCACCCAATTCTATAAGTAAAGTAGTTAACTTACAATGGTTAGCGCTCTGGACCTGAATTTTCTAAAGAGTGCAGGGCGTAGTAGCATGTGTGCCATGAAAGGTAATTTGACGTTGGGCAGCTGTAAACGTCATGGTAAGTGATTTGAAATCCCACAAGATAAGCCCCAACGTTTGGAGCCATTTAATTCCGAGTACCAAGTCAAACCCCGCCAGTGGAATGACCAAAAAATCAGCTACAAAGGAGTGCCCATCAATACAAAATGGTGTGGCTATAGAGATACCCGCACTAGAGATTTTGGCCCCATTGGCCACTAAGACAGATATGCTAGTGTTCTGTGAATTACCAACCCAAGCTGTTCTACGGCTGGCTGACTTATGAAGTTGTGGGTGCTGCCGGAGTCAACTAAGGCCAATAACTACAGATGTTGCCAACCCGCCCGAACTTGCATTGTGTTGGAGCTATGTATGCCAGTCATAGCTTGGAGTGAAATAGCTACTGCATCCTGTTCAGCCTCAACACTGTCTTCCATTGATTTAACTTCCTCTGTGTCATTGAAGACCTCCAAATAGAATAAGCTCTTGCATAGGTGACCCTGGATATTTTGTTCATCACAGTTATAACAAAGGCCCTTGGCCCGCCGTTGTTCCATCTCTTGCCTGGACAATTTTCTAATGTATGGAGCTGGTGGCGTGGAGGGTGAAATGTCTGCACGGGGTGCTGAATTTGGCCCAAGGCGTGTATACCAAATGTTATGCACCTAGCCAATACTACCCAAAAGACCGGCCTATTAGGAGCGGAAGACATAGGTACTTAACCCAGGATCAGCATGTGTCTGCTGTCCCATAACAGTACTCCCATCGTTACGAGCCGATGATCACAGCGGTGCAGCAACACTGGCCCAACCACAATGACACTGGCCCAACTGCTGCCTACCAGTAATTTTAATCCAGCCTCTACGCGCCCCGGGAATTGAACTCGCAACGTGGAGCCTAGCTCTGATACCAAGATGTTGGGATCTTCCTGGGCCATGGATCTTGTCACCCTTCTTCCTTCTCTTCCTCCAATTTTCTCTTGACGTGGGAAGGTGTTTTCGGTGTTTGGAACTTGGAAAGGTGAAAGCGAATTGAGCCTTGAAGGAGGCTCGACCTGGACCTCAGGAGGGAGAATCTGACCTCTAACCTTCTACTTGATTCAATGCTTGATTCTTCATTAATCCCTTCTCCCCTATAAATAGGATTAGGGAAGTAATGACAAACCTGACCCATGGGTCACTAAGTTCACAAAAATTACAATCAAACCAACCCCAACCAAAACCAACATACATAAAAAGGAAAATTCCATAATTTAATTTCTACGCCTATTTATTACCCGGGATGCTATGGAATCCATAACACCTTATCAAGATGAGTTGGAAAATCATGAGGGACCCACAAGGATAAGGCCACGAGCTGGCCTTCAACTCATATTAGTCTTCTAGCAGATTGGTTTGAATAGACTTATCTTAGAGAGTTAGAGTTGGAATATAATTAGGATAAAAAGGCTAATTGTATAAGGGCTCTACCTCTTCCTCTACTATAAATAGAGGTATTGTAATTTGGAATTAATCAGTTACACTTCTCATTCTTGTGTTAATCTCTCTCTCTCTCTCTCTCTCTCTTTGCTTGGCGTCACCTCTCTTTTCTCTTTTATTTTTTCTTCTCTCTACCCAAGAGCTAATCGTCCCTTTTCTTCCTTTTTATCTTTCTTCTTTCTCTTGCTTAAAAATATGGAAAAGGGATCCTAAATTCAACATGGTATCAGAGCATTATATTTAGGATCCCTCATCAAAGGAATGCTTTAAAGAACTAATGATCAACACCACTCAAAGAAGGCTCTTTTATGAAGGAAGAACACAAGCCGAGATAAGTGTTCAATTTTTTTTCCTTTTCATGTTACTGGTTTCAAATTTTAGAAGATGATTTAAGGATGAGTATATGAATTCTTTCATCTTATTATATTATGGATATGCATGCCTATCAAAATAGTTTTGTCGGTTTGAAAATTCTGTTTACCGAGATCAGTCCATGCTCAGATTGTTGGAATTTTTTTTTCGTGGGATAAGAGTTCCTTGATATACAATATTGTTATTGAGTCTCTTATGAGTGATATTAGAGAAAAAAAATCAGAATAATAATTTAGCATCAATGCTAAAATTCCCCATACATCGAGTTGTTTGAAGAGTACTACTTGGAGTTATTATTAGAATTTTTTTTTTGAAGAAGGGCATATCATGGCTTAAGAGAATATGAATATCAAAGGTGATATACTGAGAATTACCACCATACCCTTAAGTGGGGTATCAAATTTTATGAGTTGGTCCACATCGGTTCGGAGGTTCCTTTTAACAAAAGACCTACTTGGTCACCTCACCACCCGAGGACCACCTGTTGATGAAGATGATATTTTTTATATGAAATGGCTGAAAATGATACTTTGGTAATTGGTTGGCTAATAAATAGCATGGAAGAACATGTCTCCAGTAATGTTATTCATCTTGACACTGCTAAAAAAATTTGGGAGACATGTGCTAAACTGTACTCTTGCCTGAATACTCTACATAGACCAAATAATATTCTCCAAAGAATGTTGAATAGTAAACAAGGAGAAAATATCCATGAGTACTTGGCCCGCTTTAGAGGTTTTCTTCAAGAGTGGAAGTTAGCTCAGCCTTCATCCACATATATCTAAATCCAAGACAAACAGAAGGAAGCCTTAATTAGTGTTATTTGTCTTGCAAATGTTAAACTGCATCTTGAGATTGCCAAGAGTCAAATTTTGAGTGCTTATGTTGTCCCAAGTTTGATGATGTATGCACAACACTACTTCGTATTCCAGACACTTCTTCCTCCACTACTGAAGTATCATCCGCTATGTATTTCGATCATAGAGGATCATCATCTGACCATGGCCGAGGTTGAGGTATAGGTTATAGAGGAGGCAGAGGAAGAGGTGGAAGGACTGGTGCTGGCAGAGCAAATGGGAAAGAATGTACTCATTGTAAAAAAATTGGCCACACTATAGATCATTGCTATTATAGGGCATGCATTTACTGTGGACAATATGGCCATTATAAAGAAATATGCTATAAAGACAATGGACAGTCAGAATTGACAAGGGCTAATCAGGCCTTTATCAGTGATACAAAAGAAGAAGAACCCACAAAATCAGCAGCACATAAATTTTTTACTGATGAAGAGTATGAGTTCTTTCAGAAAATGAAGACAATGCTGAGTTCTTCTCCTAGTTCCTCCGCAACTACTGCTGCCACTATCGCTTCAGGTATGCTATCTGCCTCATCTTCATCCTGGATAATTGACTCAGAAGCCTCTGAGCATCTTACAGGCAACAAAAATTTATTACATTCTCTATCCTCGAGTCTTTCACACAAGTTTGTTACCATAACTAATGGTTCTCAAACCAAAGTCCAAGGGAAAGGTTCCACTTCTGTCACACCATCACTTCTGCTCACTAATATTTTTTTGGTTCCTACTTTCCTTTTGAATCTATTATCTGTTAGTCACCACACCAAATATTTTAATTGCTCTGTTACCTTGTCATCCACTTCATGTGTCTTTCAAGATCTTATAATGAAGCAGGTGATTGGTGGAGGTCATGAACAAGGGGAGCTTTACTACTTGGATGTGCCAAAAATAAATATGGTTTCTACTACTAAATATGAGACACGGTTATGGCACAATCGGTTGGGACATCCATCTGCACAATCTCTTCATTATATGTTTCCATCTCTTAAAATAAGGTTAGAATTTCATTGTGATGTTTGTCAATTGAGTAAACATCAAAGGAGTAGATACTCTCCTTGCCCAGAAGTCATAAGTGTTACTCCATTTTCTTTAATTCATATTGATGTTTGGGGGACCATGAATGTCTCCAACATTTCTCAAGCAAAATATTTTATTACATTTATTGATGATTTCACTCCCACAACTTGATTGTTTATATCTAAGCAACGTTCTGAGATACCATTATTTTTTAAGTCATTTCGTGCTATGGTACTCACACAATTTGGCCAAAAAATAAAAATTCTCCGGTCTGATAATGCCAAAGAATATGTTTCCAAAGACCTTGACTCCTTTAGTCAAGAAAATGACATTATCCATCAAACATCACGTGCCTACACTCCTCAACAAAATGGTGTAACTGAACGTGAAAATCGTCATATTCTTGAGGTAGTTCGAGGTTTAATATGCCATGAAAGTTTCATACTTTTATTGGCCTCATGCAGTCCTTACGGCTTGCTTTCTTATAAATCGTCTTCCATTTACCGTTCTTGGTAATAAATCTCCTTAGTCTAGATTATTACCAAATGATGTTCCATTTTCACTACCTTTGAAAGTCTTCGGATGTCAATGTTTTGTTCATAATTCATCACCTAGATACAACTAACTTGATTCTAAATGTATCAAGTGTATCTTTTTAGGATACTCTCGCACACAAAAGGGTTATGTTTGTTATACTCCTACTTTTCAACGTTTATTTGTATCCAGGGATGTAACATTTTTTGAAGACTCCTCATTTTATTTTGATAGTGTTCCTCCTGGTCTGTCCTCAGTACCAGGTTCCCCTCGACAGGTTGTGCCTCGTGATATAGAGATTATTCAACCCCCAAAACAAGGGGCCGACACCACACCTGCCGAGTTAAAAGATCCAACAGAGGTAAGTCCTTCATCACCAGTTATTTTTGGCCCTCAATATGATACTCATCCTATTGCTATAAGGAAAGAACCTAGATCATGCACTAGACCTTCTACTTCTCATCCCATTTCAAATTTTCTGTCTCATCATCGCATCTCACCTTTATGTTGTCAGTTTCTTTCTTCTATTTCCTCCATATTTGTTCAATAGTCCTATCAGGAGTCTCTACAACATCCAGAGTGGAAGGCAGCAATGAAGGAAGAAATGAAGGCCCTTAATGACAATCATACATAGTCATTGGTTCCTCTTCCCACAGATAAAAAACCCGTTGGTTGCAAGTGGGTTCATACTGTCAAACATAATCTGGATGGGTCAATTGCACGACTGAAGGCTCGACTGGTTGCCAACTTGGTACGTATATTATTATCTTTTGAGGCCGATATATCAACTTGATGTGAAAAATGCATTTCTTAATTGTGATATTAAAGAAAAAATTTACATGCAACAACCACCTGGGTATGTGGTTGAGGGTGAGTCAGTATGCCGCCTAAAAAAATCTTTATATGGTCTGAAGCAGTCCCCTTGGGCATGGTTTGAGAAATTTAGTCAAGCCATCATAAGGGCCGGCTTTCTGAGATGCTCTGCAGATCACTCAGTATTTATTGAAAATACACTGAGAGGTAAGGTGATTATGGTTGTATATTTTGATGATATCATTTTAACTTGGAGTGATTTCGAGGGCATCCAAAAAAAAAGGATAAAATATGTGGTGAATTCAAGACGAAGGATCTTGGACTACTCAAATATTTTTGGGTATTGAAGTATTACAATCCAGACTTGGGATTGTGCTA
Organism: Aristolochia californica; assembly: GCF_029961685.1. Classification (NCBI taxonomy): domain Eukaryota; kingdom Viridiplantae; phylum Streptophyta; class Magnoliopsida; order Piperales; family Aristolochiaceae; genus Aristolochia; species Aristolochia californica. The sequence goes on along the minus strand of NW_027182268.1, from coordinate 30,484,588 downwards.
TCCCAAAGGAAGTATGCCCTTGATCTACTAGAGGAGACAGGAATGATGGGATTCAAACCAGTTGACATTCCTATGAACTAAAATAAAAAATTATGTGGAGGCACTGGAGAAGATGCAGATATTGGGAAATATCAAAGACTAGTGGGATGATTTATTTACCTATGTGTAACAAGGCCGGATATATCATATGCAGTAAGGTGGTAAGTCAATACATGCCTAAGTCACAACTTAGTCATTAGCAACCACTTGAAAGAATACTACGATATCTTAAAGGAGCTCTAGGAAGGGAGCTTCTCTATAAAAACCATGGTCACTTCAACATCGAAGGATTCTCAGATGCAGATTGAGCCCTATCCCCGGATGACAGAAAATCTACTTCGGGATTTTCTACGATGGTTGGAGGGAATTTGGTTACATGGAAAAGCAAGAAGCAAAATGTAGTAGCACGGTCTAGTGCAGAAGTAGAATATAATCCTTCTGTGTGTGAGAGTATCCTAAGAAGATACACTTGAGAAATTTTGGATCAAGTTTACTATATTTTTGGGAGGCAATATGAACAAAACATTGACAACTGAAGATTTTCAAGGGAAGTGAAAATGGATCATCAACTGGAAACAATAAGAAGTATTGGGATTTATGACCGAGAATGGAAGAGGGTAGCCTATTTATAAGAAAGCATGCAGTAAGGGTGGCATGCGGCCAATAAAAGTATGGGACTTTCATGGTGTTGGAAGATAGGTCTCAGCCCACACAACCAAGGAAGGCCCACATATCCAGGTGTGTTGAAAATGGGCCCAATCCCATAAGACCAAGGAGAAGCCCCAGGCCCGTACAATTATGGAATTATGAGTCTTACACAATAAGAAGTCTTACACAAGAAGAAGTCCACAATTATTATGGAAACATGTCTCATAGAGGAGTTTCAGTTTAAAGGTGTTTTAGTCAAGTTAATCTTCTGTTTATATTTGGTTATTTTATTATTCTAGGACTTATCTTTATGTGTTAGAGTTATGGTGTAATTGGGACAAAGCTAGTTTTATTGTAATTGAACTCTACTACCTTCCTCTTTTATAAATAGAGGTTCATGTACTCTGATTACAATAAGTTTATAAGTCAATGAAGTATTTCTCTTTTCCATAAATTCAACATGGTATCAGAGCAGGTTCTGTGAGTTGACTTGGTCAATCGATAGAGATAATGAGATCCTTTCCCAGATCTATTACATCTAGCAGTTTAGGTTTGTGCTAATTTTTTCAGTCCCTACACCCGTTAGTTGTTTTATGTTTTTCACCTCTATACTGCGCCACCCTCTCTTCATGTTGTCTCTGCATATAATGAGTGGTGTGCTGTCACAAGCAACCAAAAATAAAACTTATACTCCTAAAAATATATGTAGTAGTGCAAGTAAGGATCGATTCCACAAATAGTGATTAATCTACTTTTATGCTCTGTGAACAAGGATGGGGGGTTTGAGTATAATGAAAACGCTTTTAAGAAAAACAACTTAGAAACAATTCAAATTAAAAAAATCGAAATCAATCAAAATAACAAACGTTGGTCTAAGTCAACATCCACCATCGGCAAACTGATCATCAATGCAAGCATATATCAATTTGTACTTGAGTATTCACTGTTGGAACTATCTTCCTATCTCTCCTTTTGTAGTTAATTAAAAACCAAGTGATCCAATTAACCCTAACTACTAAACAACCCAAGACAAGCGCTAAAGGTTTAATCTAGCAGCAACCTTAAGAATTAGAGAGATCGATGAAACTAAACAACACAAGCACAAGCGGCTGCATTTAATTTAGTCCAGCGTTCTTCTTAAGATCTAATAATTCCTAACGAAGCAAATCATCAAATCTCAATTGCTTCACAAGGTAGAGGGATCAAACAATTACAGATTTGATATCTAACCTAGTAGTAGATTGCAACGAGTAATAAACTAGTAGCCTCCTAGTAATTAAATGAGACAATCAAGAAAGAAAATTACAAAAGAACATCAGATACTCAAAACATAAATTCAACGATGAAAACAAATCAGATCTCATAGTTGTATTGATTGTGATGGATTCAATTTTCTTTGACCAAGTCTGATTGATAGCCATGCAGGGCCATGAAGAAAGCTGAGGAAAAAACTAGAGAAAAGAGGATGAAAAGCAGGAGAAGAGACCAAGAGGGGGTATCCTCCCTAACTCTCCTTCCGCCTCCTTTTTATTCCCATTCTTTCTCCTGGTTTAGGGTTTTTCTTTTTGTGCATCCGATCTGGGTCATAGTGCACTTGCCGTAACTTCAAGCCAGGTTTCTAACTGGATTCATCCAGTATCTCTCAAAATGTAAAACACAAAAGTTTTAGAATGTTTTCATATCGTTCCATATAATCCTTAATCATCTTCATCAGAGCTCATATGAGAGATTTATGCCCAGATTAAGAAGCAATGTCGAAACTATCAAGAAACGCCCAATTAACTTTGTTTTGCACTTAATGCCTCCATTTGCATCCTAAATCAAAATATATGAATAATGAGTTTATTTAGGCACCAAATATTTATAAAAGCCTAAACATTAAGGGATAAAAATATGACATTTTGCATTCTCATCAAATTCCCCCACACTTAGTTTTTGCTCATCCTCGGGCAAAGCTCAAATTCACATTCACAAAAACACCTAGGTTGTAATGCCATCAACAAAGAACAATCAAGCTCTTAAAAAATCTTCACATATCATGAACAAATATTCTTCAACAACTTACAATTACTTAGTAAGCATTTTCATTCAAAGATGGAGTAAACTAAATAAGTAGACCCTCACAGGAATAAACATTCGACTCTCATGTGGTTGAAGTGTATATGTTTCTCTCAAATTCATTCCAATGAAAATGATCTACCATAAGCTTGAATATCTTCTCATTCTCCACCACTCATATCACATGCATAACACAAATCAAAAGGACTTTTCAAGGGTTGTAACGGGGTTAAGGATCAAGGTGGGAAATATTGGGAATGTAGCTCAAAAGCCATCGAAACTAGTGGAGCAAAAATGAATCAACTCAAGCTCGAATATATAAGACATGAAAAACCAAATACTCCACTCAGCAACTTCTTCAATTTGTATCTATCTCGTATAAAAAGACCCCTTTCTTGGAATTTTAGGAGGAATTATGAATACGGACAGTTTTTAACTTTAAAAGCCATTCCCTCCATCACTTCCTTTTTTTTTACTCAAAAATGGAACTCGTGAATTGAGGATGAAAACATGTTCCATTTCACCAGTCATAGCCATACCACAAATCCAGACACCCCCACACTTATTTCTGGCACACCCATATGAACCATAATGATGAACAATGCTCCACTAGCTCTATGGCTTTGGTAAAGGTTTTTTTTCAGGTTTAAAGATTGTAACGTGTGTTCACAAAAAAAAAAACAATAAAGCTCAACGGGGTTCAACAAAAGGAAAAAAATATAATTACAATGTAGGCTATTTGGCTTATGTAGCTTATAACAAAGAGGGCCTTAATCATGTTCATGCATGCATGTGTCAATGTGACCTCAAAGAGAATCAAGGCAAGTTCTAGAGAAACAAATCCATGGGAGAATATCTCTCATAAAAGAAAATAGTGAGACTGATATGGATGTATCAGTCTAAAGGCTCAAAATCTCACAGGCTTTTGTCTACCAAATTTGGTCACTACTAACTAGACTAAGTAATTCTCAATTGGAAGATTACTTATTCAATCATGTTATGAATCTTTCAAGAGCCTACTTTAATCTTTCTCATGACATACACAACCAAAAATCATTAAAAACCACAAAAACAAAGAATTTTTTTTTCAGATTTAAAAAAAAAACAGAATTGAAACATAACCTAAATCCCCTCCCCCACACTTAGAACTTACATTGTCCCCAATATAAGGTGAAATTTAAAGAGAAGGCACAAATAACCATAATATAAATTCAAAAATAAAAAGAAAAAGGAACGAGCTCCCCTTAGGTTGCTTCTCAATGCTTCCATAATTATGGGTCATCCCACACATAGTATTTGGCATCACTCTTGACCTTATCTCTTTGATCCCTAGACAAACCAGGAGGTAACATATTAGTAACAAAATAATTTACAATATTTGCATACGAAGGTAATGTCACACTCACGGTGAGCAATTGCTCGTTAGGGATTGTTTCCTGCAAATGAAGTTCATCTGGCTCATGCTTTTCTTCTTGCATTGCACCAAGTTTACTGAAGATGATCACTGGTAACGTTCCTCCATTTCCAAGGAACACATACTTGAGTTGACTGTGGAGAGGCTTCAAATTTGGAGTGGGAGCTTGCAAAACAGAGGGTAAAGGCCTCTCTTTAGAAACAGGTAACACAATATAAAGAATGTTACCTGACTGCTGTAACTGTGGAATATCATTCAATGTTGCATTAGTTTCCTGAAAATTGGAACTCAAGGCTAACTCATCATTCTGTTTCTCAAGATGCTTTCTAATGTCAACTTCCAATTCATCTTTTCTATCAAGTTAAAAAAAAAAATTGTGCGAAAGAATCAATCTCATCAATAGAATAAATAAGATTATCTTCACCAAGATATTTCATGGCATCATAAATGTTAAAGTTAACAATGTCACTATCAAATTCCATGGTAAGTGTGCCACTATGAACATCTATCTTAGTCTTGGATGCTTTTATGAATGGTCTTCCTTACAAAATAGGAGCGGTATGGTCACCATTTTCCATATCAAACACAGAAATTAGTAGGGAAAATCAAATCATTAACTTGCATAAGAACATTCTCAGCTATGCCCTTAGGATAGGCATTAGATCTATCAGTCTATGGAATTACAACACCGGTTTTATTTAAAGGTCCAAGTTTCAAATAAGCATATATAGAATATGGCATGACTTTAATCGAAGCTTCTAAATCTATTATGGCCTTCTCAAATCTGGTGGTACCTAGCGTACAAGGGATAGTAAACATACCTGGATCTTTGCACTTCATAGGGATTTTTCTTTGAATAATTGCAAAACATTCTCCCCTACTCTCACCTTCTATCATCCTTTAAGTTTCTATTTCCTTTTAATTGTGCACAATTCTTTCAGGAATTTAGCATACATGGCACTTGTTTAATAGTGTTGGAAGATAAAGCTCAAATCCAAATGACCAAGGAAGGCCCACATATGTAAGATTATTATAAGATGGGCCACACGACCAAGGAAGGCCCACAAGATGGGCCTAATCCCATAAAAAATAGGACCCACAATGATTACCATGAGCTGGCATCCTTATCACATCAGTTGGAAGATCAAGAAGGACTCACAAAAGTATCTTTATCATAGGGTTATGACCAAGAAGAGTTATATTTGTATTTTATCAATATTGAGTTACCTAATTATGTAAAGTGTTAGAGTTTGGGTGTAAATGGGACAAGGGTGGTTTTATTGTAATTGGACTCTACTACCTTCCTCTATTATAAATAGAGGTTCATGTACTCTTATTACAATAAGTTATTGATGTCAATGAAGTATTTCACTTTTCCATAAATTCAACATGGTATCAGAGCAGGTTTTGTGAGTTGACTTGGTCAACTCACGGAGCTAATGTGATCCTTTTCTCTAAATCCTAAACCCTAAACCCTAGGTCTAGGTTCGTAGTTATTTTTTTCAGTCCCTACACTCGTATTTTTCATTACAATTTTCACCTATATGTGTAGCTTTTCATATTTCAATTTATATATTTACATAAATATATTTGAGTCTACTTTCCAAAGAAGAACGATTTGTTCCAATCGGAGTTATCTATAGAGAGATATCCATATTTCAATGAACGAAGGTCAGTTTGCAAAAAGGTTCGAGTAGCAGTAGCAATCTTCAGATTCCAAGGTATTTTTTGCTATCGAGAACTAGACTTTATGTGAAGAAATATATATCAAAAGAAATATCTGTAAGTATATTCTTTTATCTATACAACCAATTTTTTTTCTGAGTTATCTACAAAGAGAAATCAATATTTGAAACAAGAAAGGTCAGATTGAAAAAAAGGTTCGAGCGGCAGCAGAAAGCATCAATTTTTGAGGTATTTTATGCTATCAAGAAAGAGACTTTATATGGAGAATTATATATCAAACGAAAGATAAGTAAGTATATTTTCTTACCTATTTAACCAATTCTCGGTATGATTTTTTAGAGGGAGATATTGATCTTGGAAGAGTCAATGGTCATTCTGGAAAAATAGGAGAAACAGAGCTTAGTTCGGCCAGATGACAGAGACTCAAATATATCAGATTATTTATCTTATAAAAATTATATTTTATGAATTTAAGTTATAATTGGATGAAATTTATTTAAGTCTACCTTTAGAAGGAAAAAAATTTCATGTCAATCTGATCTATATTGAAAGATATATTGGAATTTGAAGAATCAAAGGTCATGCTGCTATTCCGTGGTATTGAAAAATCCGAATTTATGCCAATTGTTTGCGTCACTTTTTGAGTTGATATATCAGGAAAGTATCTCACTTATCTCTGGTTTGAAGGATTATTTATACATCTTTTCTATTTGGGCTTATTGCTATATCTATGATATTTGGTTCAAACTAGGATCACTGCCATTACCTCCCAGCTTGAGGGGGAGAAGTACAAGAAGTACAAGAAAGAGGTATTTTATTCCTTATGTTGTGAATAAGTTTATGTGACCAAAATATTCAAGAAAGGGGGAGCACAGAAGATGAATTTTGTGCATCTAAGAAGAAATTTTTATATTGGATTATTTCATGGGTTCTTTTACAAAGTTTATTATTTTGTCCGTGTTATATGTGTTGGAAGATGGTCGTGTTATATTCAGCTGCAACTATTAGTCTCTTTGGGGACATTATTATTAAAGAAGAGGTGGCCTATTGTCATCATTTCTTTTACCCCATCAAAAAGATCAAAATTATTTGTGGTTTGGAGTCCATGACGGAGGAACTTCAACCCCATCAAAAAGATAAAAATTATTTGTGGTTGGAAGTCCACGACGGAGGAACTTCATCCTCGTCAAAAAGATGAAAATTATTTGTGGTTGGAAATCCATGACAGAGGAACTTATGATTACATCCATGTTATCCCCACCCCCCCCCCCCCCCCCCCCCCACCCACCCACCCCCTTGTAATGGCTTTTATGTCTCCTACAACTTCAGAGTCATTGTCCTGTGGAGGGGCACGGTGGTGGACACTTCAGAGCAATGCTAATCGACACACTACCGATAGCACTGGAGTGTGCCATACATCTAGCATTAGGACTGGATTATGAAGCAATGGCTTATAGGCTAGGAGTGATTTTTACTCTCACTTATATAAAGCCGCAGGGCCTCATGGAAGGATGCAACAGCATGAGGGGGAATGTTGGAAGATGAAGGCTTATTCGAAGATGTGCCATTTTATACAAAAATATTTTATACATCATTTGCAGTAAACTGGGAGTTCGTGTTGTTCTCTCACCCCCAGCTTGAGGGAGAGTGTTGGAAGATAAGTTCAAGCCCAAATGACCAAGGAAGGCCTAAGATTATTATAAGATGGGCCACACAACCAAGGAAGGCCCACAAGATGGGCCCAACCCATAAGTAGGACCCACAATGATTACCATGAGTTGGCATCCTTATCACATCAGTTGGAAGATCAAGGACTCACAAAAGTATCTTTATCTTAGGGTCACGACCAAGAAGAGTTTTAGTTTAAGTTATATTCGTCTTTTATCAATATTGAGTTACCTAATTATGTTTGGACTTACCTTAAGTGTTAGAGTTTGGGTGTAATTGGACTCTACTACCTTCCTCTATTATAAATAGAGGTTCATGTACTCTGATTACAATAAGTTATTGATGTGAATGAAGTATTTCACTTTTACATAAATTCAACATGGTATCAGAGCAGGTTCGGTGAGTTAACTTGGTCAACTCACGGAGGTAATGTGATCCTTTCTCTAAAACCTAAACCCTAGGTCTAGGTTCGTAGTTATTTTTTTCAATCCCTACACCTGTAGTTTTCATTGCGAGTTTCACCTATATACATAGTTTTTGATATTGCAAGTTATATATTTAAGGAAAGATATTTGAGTCTACTTTTCAAAGAAGAATGATTTGTTCCAATCGGAGTTATCTACAAAGAGATATCAATAATTCAATGAGCAAAGGCCAGTTTGCAAAAAGGTTCGCAAAAAGGATCACATTACCTCTGTGAGCTGACCAATTCATCTCACAGAACCTGCTCTGATACCATGTTGAATTTATGGAAAAGTGATATACTTCATTGACATCAATAACTTATTATAATAAGAGTACATGAACCTCTATTTATAATAGAGGAAGGTAGTAGAGTCCAATTACAATAAAACTACCCTTGTCCCAATTACATCCAAACTCTCACACTTAAAGATAAGTCATAGCATAATTAAATAACTCAATAAAGATAAAAGACAAACATAACTAAAACTAAAACTCTTCTTGGATGTGAACATAAGATAAAGATGCTTTTGTGAGTCCTTCTTGATCTTCCAACTTATGCGATATAGATGTCAGCTAGTGGTATTCATGGTGGGTCCTACTTCTTATGGGCTTGTGCCAATCTTGTGGGCCTTCCTAGGTCGTGTGACCCATCTTATAATACTCTTAGATATGTGGGCCTTCCTTGGTCGTGTGGGCTTGGGCCCTATCTTCCAACACTCCCCCTCAAGCTGGGGGGTAAGAGAACATCAAGAACTCCCAGCTTGCTGCAAATGATGTATAAAATCTTTTTGTATAAAAATGGTACATCTTCCAATATGTCTTCATCTTCCAACACTCCCCCTCACGTTGTTGCGTCCTTCTATGAGACCCTGCAGGCATAATATAAGTGAGTATAAATATCACTTCTAGTCGTACGGCATTGCTCTTTAATCCAATCATTTTATTCATGCTAGATGTTCGGCACACTCCTATCTTCTATAGGTAGTGGGTCTATACGTTGTTCGGAAGTGTAATAATAAAAAACTTCTCCATTTTTGTGTCCTTCCATAGGACAATGCCTCTCAAGTGGTAGGAGTACTAAAAACCATTACAGGGGGGGTTGTGGGTTTATTTATAATGGTGTCCCAATCCGGACACCTACTCTCATGGTATCCCAATCGTGATAATTTTTAGATTTAAATTTATCATGGTGTTCCAATCTGGGCACCGACTCTCATGGTTTCCCAACCGTGATTATTTTTTAGAGTCAAATAAATTATGGTATGAGAAAAGGTACTGAGACCACCACTTCTTTAATAATAATGTCTCATCCAAAGAAACATAATAACTTCAGCTGAATATAACATGACCATCTTCCAACACATATAACACAAACCAAAATAATAAACTTTGTAGAAGGACCCATGAAATAATCATAATCTGATAAATAATTTTTTCTTAGATGCAGAAGCTTCTTCTTTTGTGCACCCCCTTTCTTGAATATTTTGTTCACATAAATTTTTCCACAACATATGGAATAAAATACATCTTTCCTGTACTTCTTGTACTTCTCCCCCTCAAGATGGGAAGTAATGGCAGTGATCCCAGCTTGAACCAAATATCATAGATGTAGCCATAAGCCCATATAATAGAGATGTGTAGATAAGACCTCAAACAAGGGCGAAGTGAGATAATTTTTTGATATATCAACTCAAAAAGTGACGCAAAACAATGGGCATAAATTCGGATTTTTCATTACAATAGAACACCAGCATGACCTTTGATTCTTCCAATGTGAATATATCTTTAAATATAGATCAGATTGACATGAAATTTTCTCCTTATGAAAGAATACTTAAATACCTTTCATAAAATTGTAACTTAACTCATAAAATATAATTATCAGAAGATAAATAACCTGAGATATTTCGGTCTCTGTCATCTGGCCGAACTAAGTACTGTTTCTCCTGTTTTTCCAAAATGACCATTGACTCTTCCAAGATCAATATCTCATTATAAAAAATTCATACCGATATATAATTCTATATATAAAGTCGCTTTCTTGATAGCATAAAATACCTCGAAAGTTGAGGCTTTCTGCTGCTACTCGAACCTCTTTTTCAATCTGACGTTTGCTGCTTCAAATATTGATTTATCTTTGTAGATAACTCAGATAAAAAATTGGTTGAATAGGTAAAAGAATAGACTTACAAATATTTCTTTTGATATATATTTCTCCATATAAATTCTAGTTATTGATAGAAAAAAATACTCAAATATATTTCTAGTTATTCTAGTTATCCATATAAATTCTAGTTATACTCAAATATATTTCCTTCAACATATAATTTTCAATATGAAAAATCCATTATAGTGGTAAAAAACTCAAAGAAAACTACAGGTGTAGAGATTGAAAAAAATAACTACGAACCTAGACTTAGGGTTTAGGGTTTAGAGAAAAGAATCACATTACCTCTGTGGATTGACCACGTCAACTCATAGAACCCGTTTTGATACCATGTTGAATATATGGAAAATAAAAATACTTCATTGACTTGTTATAATCAGAGTACATAAACCTCTATTTATAATAGAGGACGGTAGTAGAGTCCAATTACAATAAAACTACATTTGTCCCAATTACACCCAAACTCTAACACTTAAAGATAAGTCCTAGCATAATTAAATAACTCAATATAGATAAAAGACAAACATAACTAAAACTAAAACTCTTCTTGGACGTGACCATAAGATAAAGATGCTTTTGTGATTCCTTCTTGATCTTCCAACTTATGTGACAAGGATGCTAGCTAGTGGTATTCATGGTGGGTCCTACTTCTTATGGGATTGGGCCCATCTTGTGGGCCTTCCTTGGTCATGTGGCCCATCTTATAATACTCTTATATATGTGGGCCTTCCTTTGTCGTGTGGGCTTGGGCCCTATCTTCCAACAATTAATTCCGAATTACAACACCTCTATTTATAGTAGAGGAAGAGATAGAGTCCTTATACAATTAGCCTTTCAATCTCCTAATTACATTCCAACTCTAACTCTCTAAGATAAGTCTATCAACACAATCTACTAGAAGTCAAATATGAGTTGAACTAGAACTCTTGTTAAATAACGTGAATATAAGGGAGGAGGCCAGGTCGTGGCCTTATCCTCGTGGGTCCCACATGATCTTCTAGTTCATATTGATAAGGTTACCAGCTTGTTGTATCTTTGTGGATCCCACTTGATCTTCAAGTCTTCTAACTCATTTCATCTTGTGCTTCTTATCTTCTTAACTCATACTAGATCTTCTTGGTATCCCACCAGCTCATGCGCCATAGTGGGTCCCACATTGTAACACTTTCCCTCAAGCTGGGGGTGAGAAAACATCATAAATGTCCAGCTTGTTGCAGATGGTAGGCATAATCTTGTGAGTGACCGGCTTGGTGAGAATATCTGCAACTTGACTTTGTGATGATAGATGCCTTAGAGATAAAAAACCTGCTTGGAACTTTTTTCTCTAGTATAAAATGGTAGTCCACTTCAATATGCTTTGTTCTTTCATGGAAGACTGGATTTGATGTAATGTGTACTGCTACTTGATTATCACAATATAGATCCATTGGAGTATCTTTGTAGAGTCCCAATTCAGTGAGAAGAGATCTTATCCATAGGAGTTCACTAATAGTGTGTGTCATGGCTCTATATTCTGCTTCTGCACTAGACCGTGCTACTACATTTTGCTTCTTGCTTTTCTATGTAACAAAATTCCCTCCAACCATCGTACAAAATCCTAAAGTAAATTTTCTATCACCTGGTAATCCGGCCCAGTCTGCATCTGAGAATCCTTCGATGTTGATGTGACCATGGTTTTTATAGAGAAGCCCTCTTCCCGGAGCTCCTTTCAGATATCTTAGTATCCTTTCGAGTGCTTTCCAATGATTAAGTTGTGGCTTGTGCATGTATTGACTTACCACACTTATTGCATATGATATATCTGGCCTTGTGTTATCAATAGGCGTAGGAATTAAATTATGTTATTTCCCTTTTCATGTATTTCAATTTGGTTTGGTTTGGTTTGGATGTAAATTGGCGTGAACCAATGGACCCACGCATCTAACTTGTATTTTCGTCCCCAAACCTATTTATTGGGACGACAAGAGGAATGAAGATTAAGCATTGAGAAACCTAGTTTAGACAAGTCAGATTCTCCCTCAGAGGTCTAGGTCGAATTCTCCCACGGAGGTCCAGGTCGGGAGGTCTAGGTCGAGCTTCCTTCACATCTCAATCATCTCTATTCCATCATCACCATTCCATGTTCAAGAAAAAGAGCTTCTCTCCCAGCGTCAACATCCAATCTGGAGGAAAGAGAAGGAAGAAGGGTGACAATATCCATGGCTCGGGAAGATCCTAACATCTTGGTATCAGAGAGGTCCACCCTTGGGGATTCCTCTTCCCCAGAAGATTTGCGTCCTATCATTGAAGAACTTCGACAAAGATCAGACGCTCTTGAAGAAAAAATAGAGGGCATGGATTCATCCTTTTCAACCGTTGACGCATCCCTCCAAGCCCTCCTCCAGCAACAGGATGACAATGGGTATCTAGCACCACCACCGGCGGGAACCTATCCTCCACCGGCAGAGCACCACCACCAGCAAATGCCACCCCCACCCCCACCGCTGCGGCACCCCCATCCCCCTATGGCTACTCACGCGCCCTAATTCGGTTCCCAGGTATTTCAAACTAGACTTCCTACATTTGATGGGTCTAAGGACCCCTTGATCTAGTTACACAAATGTGACCAGTTCTTTTATCATAAAAAAACACCAGCGGATGACAAGGTTCATTTGGCCGCATACCACATGCTCGATGAAGCGCTCCTATGGTATCACCAATTCTGAAATGAACATTTGGTTCAGGATTGGCCGACCTTTAAACAATCTTGCATGATGAAGTTTGGTCCTCCATCTAGTAGCAATCCATTTGGCGAATTGATCAATTATAAACAGATTGGGCCACTAGATGTGTACCAAAAGACTTCCATAAACATTTGGCTAGAGCTAGTGATTTTGTCCAGCCTTCTCAGTATGTTCAAATCTTTATTGTTGGATTGACCAAGGCTCTGCATCTGGAAGTTGAATTACAGGGTCCTATAGAATTGGACCACGCTATGAATTTGGCCAGGGCAATTGATAATAAACAACGTGTTCTAAAGGACTCACTGGTCCGAAAACCATTTTGGCCAAACAGGACCCATGCCCCTATGCCAGCACCCTATTCAGGGCCTCCACGTTCTGGACCCAGTGCAACACAGCGTGCAGAAAGTTCTAACTCTATGCCACCAACCCCTTATATCAAAAAATTGTATAGACAAGAGAAGAAACAGAGAAAGGCCAAGGGCCTTTGTTTTAATTGTGATGAATAGTATGTCTAGGATCACATATGCAAAAGATTATTCAATGTGGTTCTTTGGGACGATTGTGAGGACATACTACCAGAGGAAGACATTTTTGAGACAGGAGGCCCAGAGATTTCACTTCATGCCATGACAGGTCTGCGTAGTTCTAACACCATGCAAGTTTGGCCACAGTTGCACCATCTCCAGTTATTAGCTTTAGTTGACTCTGGCAGTATGCATAACTTCATCGGTTAGCCAGCGGCAGAACAACTTGGGTTAGTATTCTAGCAAACCACCTGCCTCTCAGTCTCCATGGCCAATGAGGAAAAATTCACCAGTGTGGGTATTTCTACAGCTACCCCCTTCCATATTGAGGGCCACTCCTTTCTTGCCGATTTCTTGGTGATTCCATTGGCTGGTTTTGATTTGGTACTCAAAGTTCAATGGCTACAATGGTTGGGGCCTATTGTGTGGGATTTTCAGGCCCTGATCATGACCTTCAAGCGTCCGATCACCTTGCATGACACCCATGCTCTGGTGTCTAGTGCACTTCAATCAGTTCAGGTCCAGAGCACCGAGCACTGTAAGTTAGCTCAATTACTTTAAAGATTTATTTCATGCTCCTACTGCTCTTCCGCCTATTCGCCACTGTGATCACCGTATCAACTTGAAGATGGGAACTGACCTGGTGGTGGTTCGGCCTTGCCGTTACCCCCACTTAAAGAAGGATGAAATTGAGAGGCAGTGCCAAAATATGCTCGCCCAAGGAATTATTCAGCCAAGCAGGTCTCCTTTCTCATCCCCGGTATTATTGGTCAAAAAACATGATAAGTCATGGAGGTTTTGTGTGGACTACAGGCAACTCAATGCTTACATAATAAAAGACAAATTTCCAATCCCAGTAGTGGACGAGTTGCTAGATGAGTTACACGAGGCCACTATATTTACCAAGCTGGATTTGAAGTCTGGCTATCATCAGATTCGTGTTCATCCTTAAGATGTGGAGAAGACCATGTTCCGCATGCACCACGGCCATTTCGAGTTCCTCGTGATGCCCTTTGGTCTTTCCAATGTGCCATCCACATTCCAAGCCCTCATGAATGAGGTATTTAGATCTATCTTACAGAAATATGTTCTCGTATTTTTTTATGATATATTGGTGTATAACAACCATTGGGATGAGCACCTTCAGCACCTTCACTAGGTATTTACTCTTCTCCGCTCCCATCATTTGGTTTTAGATAAGTCCAAATGTTCTATGGCCACCTCCAAAGTGGCATACTTGGGCCACTTTATTTCAGCAGTTGGGGTGAAGGTTGACCAGAATAAGATTTAGGCCATCACCCACCTCCATCACAGCATTAAGGGGATTTTTGGGCCTCGCTAGGTATTACAAAAAATTTATCCGCAGCTATGGCCAGATTGCCACACTGCTCCACAACCTCCTCAAGAAAAATGCATTCACCTGGTCCGAGACAGCGGCTCATTCATTTCAGCAGTTGAAGGAAGCATTATCTTCAGCGCCGGTTTTGCAGCTACCGGACTTTGATGAGTTATTTGAGGTGGAATGTGATGCTTCGGGCGGCGGTATAGGTGCAGTGTTACAGCAACAAGGCCATCCGATCGCTTATTTCAGCCGACAACTTGGCGACCACCATCACAAGCTAGCAGCTTATGAGAGGGAATTGATTAGTTTAGCTACAGCAAAACAGCATTGGCGGCCTTATCTCTGGGGGCGCCCATTTCTGATTCGAATCGATCATTATAGCCTGAAGTATCTTCTTGAGCAACGCCTCACCACCTCCCCTCAGTAGCACTGGTTGAGTAAACTGATGGGGTTTGACTATACAGTTGAGTATAAACCTGGCAGTTTGAATGTGGGGGCTAATGCTTTGTCTCATCGAGACATTCTAGAGCCGCACTTACATGCTATCAGTCAACCCCGAGCTCTCTTTTTGGATTCTATTGGGGAGGAAACATAGCAACATCCGGAACTCATTGCCTTATATCATGATATTCAAGAGGGGACACCGGATAGACACTGGACGATCCAGGATCATCTTATCTTGTTCAGAGATTTGATCTTTCTGCACCACACGTCATCACTTATTTCTAGCATCTTAGTCTCTTTTCATGACAGTACACATGATGGCCGACAGAAAACATATTTCTGGATCAATCGGGAATTTTATTGGAAGGGTATGAAGCACAGTGTAGCAGATTATGTGGCGGCTTGTCAGACATGTCAATGGAATAAAGCTGAATCATTAAGTCCCACAGGGTTTCTCCAACCACTTCAGCTACCGTCCCAAGTTTGGTTAGATATTTCCATGGACTTCATTGACTGCCTTCCCCTCTCGTCCAGCAAATCAGTTCTAATGGTAGTGGTTGACTGTTTCTCTAAGTATGGCCATTTCCTCCCTTTGGCGCATCCTTACACAAAAGCTCATGTAGCTCAGCTATTCATGGATAATATTGTCTAGTTACATGGGATGCCTGTGTCCATTGCCAGTGACAGGGACACCATCTTTACCAGTATGTTCTGGAAAAAACTATTCAAGCTGCAAAGCACGAAGTTGGCGTTTTCTTCTGCCTACCATCTGTAGACTGATGAACAGACCGAGGTCGTCAACCAGACGATTGAGATGTATCTCTGTTGTTTTGTGGGGGACTCACCTAGAAGGTAAGGTAAGTGGCTGGCCTAGGTAGAATTCTGTTGTAACACATCCTACCACAACGCACTCAGAACTACTCCGTTCAAGGTTGTATGTGGCAGAAAACCACCTCGACTTTTATTGTATGAACCAGGTGCATCCAAGGTCACCACCTTGGACCAGGCTTTAGCAGAATGGGACGCCATGATCAGTGAGGTGTGAACTCATCTCCAAGAAGCTCGAAATACTATGAAATTATATTATGATAAGAAGCACTGGGAAGTATTCTTTTCTTCAGGAGATTATGTATGGCTGCGTCTCCAACATTACAGGCAGCTTTCACTGATAGCCTCCAAATGCCACAAGCTCTCTCCGAAATATTATGGTCCCTTTCAGGTGTTGGACCACATTGGCAGAGTCGACTACCACTTGCAACTTCCACCCGAGGCCAAGATCCACAATGTATTTCATATCTCCCAACTAAAGGCCTTCCAGTGAGACTCCCCATTACAACACACCCCTCTACCACCACTACATGAGGGACGTGTCCTTTCTACTACCGTGCAAGTGTTGCAGGCTCGTCACACATAGGGCGATTGGGAGGTACTAGTGCAGTGGGTGGATGCTAACCCCATTGACACTACATGGGAGCCCTTAGCCACTTTCAGGGCTCTATACCCCACTTTCGAGCTTGAGGACAAGCTCTTTCTCCAGGAGGGGGGTGATGTTATGGACTCCATAGCATCCCTAGTTACACACTGGTAAATAAGTCTTCTATTATGGTCATGGGTTAAGTACTTAGCTTTCTTCTACCTACTAGGCTGGTCTTTTGGGTTGTATTGGCAGAGCTATACCGTCGTCGCGAGTTCGAATCCCAGCGTGAGCAAACTTAGCGGAGGGGGCGACCTAGCGACCTGTGTAGTGCAAAAAGGCGGTTGGGTCGCTAGAGTGGGCCGTCGTAAGTGGGCCACCATGGCCATCAGCTCATGAAGGTGTGAGTATTGTTATGCACCAGGGTTAAGTACTTGGCTTTTCGCTACCTACCAGGCCAGTCTTTTGGGTAGTATTGGCTAGGTGCTTATCAGAATTCAAAGAAGTATCACTTAATGGTACAAAAAAGACTTAGTGTGTTCATTGTAAAATCAATTTGAGTGTTATTAGTAGTGGAGTGACCACACATATGAGTCGACATATGAAACGTTGCCCTAGTAGAAAAGTGTCAATGAGAAAACAAAAAACCTTAAACTTTCAACTAGTAGGAGTGTGGTCTAATGTTGATCAGAGTCCATCTGGACTTCCTTTTTTGGATTTTGGTGGCAAATATGATCAAGCTAAAATGAGAGTACTCATTTCTCATTGGATTCTTATGCATGAGCATCCATTCATGATAGTAGAAGAGGAGGGATTTAATTTTGTAATGAAGATGGCAAATATGAATTATGAGAAAATATCCCATAAGACCATTAAGGAGTGTATGGAGGTGTATGAGGCAGAGAAAAAGAAATTAAATTTTTTATTAAAAGAGATTAACAATATTAGTCTTACCACGGATCTTTGGAAGTCCCAAAATCAAAAGATTAGTATTGATAGTAATTGGAAGCTACAAAAATGAGTCTTGAGTTTTGTGCATGTTCCTCCTCCTCGTCGTGGCTTTGATATAGTAGATGCTATTTACAAGTGTTTGGAAGAGTGGGAGATCGAAAATAAAGTTTTTAGTATTTCAGTTGATAATGCTGCATAGAATGATGTTTGTCTGAGAGTTTTGAAAGAAGATTTTTCAAGGAAAAAAAATTGGCTTGTGGTGGAAGTTATTTCATGTACGTTTTTGTGCTCATATTCTGAACTTATTAGTCCAAGATGGTCTTGTTTAGATTAAGGATAACATTGAGAATGTGCGTGAGAGTGTCAAATTCATATATCTGTGTGAGGCTAGACTTTGCATTTTTTTCTGAAATTGTACAACAACTAGAACTTGGTGAAAAGAGGTTGGTTATTGATTGTCCAACTTGTTGGAACTCCACTTATGACATGTTGTCTTCTGCATTAAAATTCAAAGATGCATTCTCTAGATTCAAAGTTAGAGAACCAACTTATGATTGTTTACCAAGTCTTGATGAATGGGAAAAGATTGACATGGTGTGTGAGATTCTAGAAGTTTTTAATGTAGTTACTAATATAATTTCTGGGAGTGACTACCCTACTTCTAATTTTTACCTTAGTGAGGTATATAGGGTAAAAGAAGTTCTGAATTTTCATTCTACAAATGAAAATGTTTTCATTAGGACAATGGTTAGTTGAATGAAAGAGAAATTTGAGAAGTACAAGGGTGAATGCAATTTATTGATGGTTGTTGCTTCAGTTTAGGATCCAAGGGTCAAATTAAGGTCGATCGAAATGTGTTTTCCAGATATATATTCTAAGGAGGAAGCTACGATGAATATAAATTTAGTTCGACGCACCTTATATGAGATCTACGATGAATATGTATGCATATATAAAGTGGATATTAGAAATGAAGAGGTTGCTTCAAGTACTAGCTCTATGGGTGTTTCCATAAGTCGTAGGTCATATTCTTCATCAAGTTCAAGTTGGTTAAAGTTAATGAATTATGTAAAACAAGTGGAAGTAGTTAATTCACGAAAGTCAGAATTGGAAATTTATCTTGAATAAGGTGTATATAGTTGTGAGGAAACTTCACAATATGATTTTGATGTTTTAGAATGGTGGAAAGTGAATCATATAAAATTTTGGGTATTATCTAAGATGGCAGCAAACATCCTTATAATTCTCATATCCACAGTAGCTTCAAAGTCTACATTTAGTGTTGGTGGTAGAGTAATAGACTCATATCATTCTTCCTTAGCACCAAATACAGTTCAAGCTTTGATTTGTAGCAGTGATTGTGTTCGGGCTCTTCACAGTGTAAAGAAAAATCATAAGGTGAATTTCTTTGATTAATTATTTATTATGATAATTTTCAGTATAATTTTTAGTTTTATTTATTAAAATTTTGTTTTATGATTACAGCCTGAGAAGAAGAGTGTAGAGATAATGCTACCAGCTACATGGAGTGTATGGAGTGTATTTAGACTATTTTATGGAGTATTTAGACTATTTTATGGAGTGTATGGAGTATTTAGACTATTTTATGGAGTGTATGGAGTGTATAAACAAATTCATGGAGTGTTTATGGAATGTATAGACAATTTTATGGAGTGTTTATGGATGGTTTTTGCAGGTATTATGTATATAGATTATGCTCAATTTTAAGTAGAGGTCTTGCCGAATTTTATACAGGTATTATATACATATACTATGCCCAATTTTAAGTAGAGGTCATGCCCAATCTTATACAGGTATTATATATATATAGGTTATGCCCAATTTTATGTAGAGGTCATGCCCAATTTTATGTAAAATATATGCATAATTTTATATATAATTTATTTGATATATATTTTTTGAAAATTTTTAAATGTATGTTGAAGCTCGAAGCTCAGCTCGAACTCGGTTAAAATTTTTGGGCTCGAGATCGATAGCAATATTAGGCTCGAGACTGGGCTCGGCTCGAGCTTGAGTTCAAAATATTTAAATCAAGCTCGGCTCGAACATAGGTAGGTTAGGGCTCGGCTCGGGTCAATGCCACCCATACTTGGTATCCCATGTCTTCATGGTTGGTCCCACCAGCTCGTGCACCATGGTGGGTCCCACATTGTAACACCTTTCTTTAAGAGTAGGAAAAAGACGATGAAGAGAATGTGTAGATGGATGTCCCAACCGATTGTGCCATAGACTTGTCTCATTTTCACTTGTTGAAACATTATTTATTTTAGGCATGTACAAGTAGTTTAGCCCCCCTTTTTCACGGCCTCCACCAATCACCTGCTTCGTTATAAGATCTTGAAACACACAAGAAGTGGGTGAGAAGTTGATGGAGTAATTAAAATACTTTGTGAGTTGACTAACAGATAAAAGATTCAAGGGAAAAGTAGGAATAAAAAGAATATGTGTGAGCAGAAGTGATGGTGTAACAGAAGTGGATCCATTCCGGAAAACTTTAGTTTGAGAGCCATTAGCTATGGTAAAAAATTTATGTGAGAGACAAGGAGCAACTGAGTGTAGTAGATTTTTGTTACCTGTGAAATGCTCGGAGGCCCCCAAGTCAATTATCCAGGATGAAGAGGAGGCAGATAGCATACCTAAAGCAGTGGTGGTAGCAGCAATTGAGGAGGAACTTAGAGAAGAAACCATCAATGTTTTTATTTTCTTGAATAGTCCTATTCATAATTGGTAAGGGTTTTCTTTTCTGTTGATGTGGTAGACGGGTCCTCCTTTGTATCACTTACTAAGGCTTCATTAACCTTCATCCAATCCAGTATGCCATGGACTCAATAACATGTCTCTATAGTGTGGCCATATTTTCCACAATGGATGCATTCCATGTAATAGCATGTATCTATGGTGTGGCCATATCTTCCACACTGAGTGCATTCCTTGCCATCTATTCTAAGAGAACCATTCCTTCCACCTCTTCCTCGTCTTCCTTTATAATTTTTTCCACGGCCTCGACCACGATCGGATGATGTTCCCCTATGCCTAGAGTATATAGCGGATGATATTTTAGTAATAGAAGAAGCATCTAGAATACGGAGTAATGTGGCACATATATCATCAAAAGTGGGAATAGCAATGGCACTAAGAAGTTGAATTTTTGCAACTTCGAGATATGGCTTAATGTTTGCAAGATAAATGGCAGTGACTAAGGCTTCTTTTTTTGTCTTGGGCAGAGACATCTGTGGAGGTAGGTTGAGCTATTTTCCATTCTTGATGAAGGCCTCTAAAACGAGCCAAATATTCATGGATATTTTCTCCTTGTTTAGTGTTAAACATTCTTTGGAGGATATCATATGGCATGTGTAAGTTGTCGGAGCTAGAGTATAACTTAGCACATGTCTCCCAAATTTGTTTAGCGGTATCAAGATGAATAACATTGTTGGAGACATGTTCTTCCATACTTCTGATGAGCCAACTAATAACAAAAGTATCATTTTTTAACCACTTATTATAAGAAATATCTTCTTCATCAATAGGTGGTCCAAGTTTGGTGAGGTGACCAAGTAGGTCCTTTGTTATAAGAAATTGGCGAACCGATGTGGACTAGTTCATAAAATTTGATACCCCTCGCAAGGGTATAGTAGTAATTCAGAGTATATCACTCTTATTACCCATGTTTTCTTCAGCCATAATAGGCAATTCAATGTAAAAATAATTCTCCAAAAAATAATAATAAAAAAACCAAGTAGAGTTCTTCAACCAACTCTATTAATGGAGAGGCTTAGCATAGAAGATAACTAATCATATTTCTACAATCCAATGAATAAATAACCACTCATAATAGGCTCAATACCAATCTTCTTTATCAAGAAATCTTTTTCCCACAAAATTATAACTTTTTATGCATAAAATCTCAACATAAACTGGTTTTCAATCAAAACATTTCCAAACTAACAAAACTGCCTTGGTAACTTCTTCTAATCCTAGATGCATAAATCTCAATAATCTCATAAGGTAAAGACAACCGTAAAATCATCTCTAAAACATCTTCTAAATCTGAAAACCAGTAGCATGAATTAATAATAAGAATAATAAAAAACTTATCTCATGAGCCTTCTATCAGTAGCTTTTAACATAACTTCTTAGAGCATTCTTTTTTACGTGGGGATCCTAAGTTTGATGCTCTGATACCATGTTGAATTTAGAACCCCTTTACTGAAATCTAGAGCAAGGTGAGAGAGGGAGAAAGAAAAAGAAAGAGAGAGAGAGCTCAAGGTAGAGATGAGAGAAGGGAAAAAAAAAGAAAAAGAGTTTAGGCTAGAGAGGAAGTCTTCACGAGAGAGAATTGGAGAACTACTTCACTTTCTTATTATTAATTTGAGTACAAGCACCTCTATTTATAGTAGAGAAAAGTAGTAGAGTCCAAGTAAATTTAAACTAACATTCTCCTAATTACATCCAAACTATAACTCTTAACGATAAGTCTATCATAACAACATGATTAGAAGACTAACATAATTCAAACTAAAACTCTTCTACGAGGACGTGATCTGTTGGAAGATGGGCTCAAGCCCATGAGCTCAAGACAAGAAGCCCACACATCAAAGGAGTGGCATATGTGTAAAATATGGTACTTTCCATAAAGATGGCATAGAAGTGTAAATATGTGTTCTTTTTATGTCTTTTGTTTTATCAAGTTCCTCTCCTTCCACGTTCTTCTTCTTCTCTTCTCCTTCTCTCTTCTTCTTCTTTTTCTTTCTTGTTGATCGAAAGCTCCTTTCATGAGATCCTAAATTCTACATGGTATCATAGCAAGGAGTTTAGGATCTTTCTTCATGGAGTTATTATGAGATCTATTCAAGAAGTTGTAAAAGGAGTTCAGTCATGAAGAGATAAACTCATGCTCTTCTTATTTACGTTTTTTTTTTTTTTGTTTCCTTTTCTTATTTACATACTCCTTTTTACTGTTTTCTTTACTTCTTGAATTTTGTGTAACATCAAGTCAAGATAAATCTTTATATGTTGTAAAGATTTATTTCTATGACTAAATTGATGTTATAATCTTGACTCCTTGTAAATCAATTACAAGAGTGATCAAGATCATTTGTTGGTTGCATCCTATTAAGATTGATGGGTGAAATTCAATTACCTTTATGTAATTTGGATCCATCTCATTTGAGGTAGAATTCCAGCACATGTTGCTATATCTTCTCCTACTTAAGGTTGCTCATGGGTTTGTGTTATGTTGTTCGATGCCCATTATATGTTTGATGAAATTCCAGCAATCATTTACCCTTTGTAGTTCCGTTTTTTTTTAACTTCAATAATTGAATTTTTGTTTACATTGAAGTTTCCCATGAGCTAAAGTTAAATCTCTTCCAAGTGTCTTGGTTTGCCGTTAAGTCTTCTCCAAATTTTTGTTTATTGCTCGTTTGTGTTGGAGTTTGGATTAATTCTCTTTTTTTTATGAATACAAGAGAAGTTGAGTTATGGCTGGATGTTATTATCACTTTCTAAAGGCACAAATATGTTGATAATTTGGTGCTTGCCCTCATGAAAGAAATTGGTTCTTGTTCTCTTTTGTTGGTGACTGATTTGATCTACGGGTTCTTCAAATTACATTGAGTAATTGTTCTTTGAAGAAGGCCTTTTCCCTTGACCTCCATATTTTACTTGCCTCATCATGGAGATTGGATACAATAGTAATAAGAGTGATATACTCTGTATTACTAAAATTCTACTTAGAGGTCTCTCCAATTACATGAGCTGGTCACAATCGGTTCGAAGGGTTCTTATTACTTCTGACCTCTTGAGCCACATTGTTAACTTTCCTCCTCCGATTGATGAAAAAGATGTGTCCTATCATAAGTGGGTTAAGGATGATAACATGGTGATAAGTTGGCTCATTAATAACATGGAAGAGTAGGTGGCCAACAATGTGGTAAACTTGGAAACCGCCAAGAACATATGGGACACTTGTGCCAAGCTTTACTCAAGCACAACTTCATTACAAAAAATATATGATGTCTTACAAAACATGCTACATACAAAACATGGAGATAATATTCATGAATTTTTGGCACGGTTTCGAGGTCTTCTCCAAGAATGGAAACTAGCTCAGCCATATTCCATTGATATTGCCATTCAAGAATGACAAAGAGAAGCTTTGGCAGCAGCCATTTGCTTATCGAATATTAAACCATACCTTGAGGTGGCCAAAACTCAGCATCTAAGTTCTTCTGCTCTTCCATCCTTCGATGATATTAGTGATACATTACTTCGGATACCAGATCCATCCCCTCCTTCTCCTATTGATACTCCATCGGCGATGTTCTCGTGCAATTGGGGAACATCTTCCTCATCCCGAGGACGGGGAAAAAATATGAGAGGGGGTCGAGCTATGAGAGGGGTTGAAAATAGAGGTGGTAGAACAGGACAGAATTCCTTTCATATTGAGCCTCAACTATTCACTTATTGTGGCCGTTAGAACCATCTTGTGGCAACATGCCGAAAACTTCATGGCAAGCCTGATTGGGCCACAACTAACCCAGTCTCGGTTGGCATTGATAAAAATGAAGATAAGGCTAAATCATCATCCAGAAATGTGACTCTTACGGCTGAGGACTATGTTGCATTTCAGAAAATGAAGTCCTTCATGGAATCATCTATTCCCTCATGATTTACTGTTGCCACTACTATTGCCTTAGGTATGCTTTCTTCCTCTTCTTCCTCTTCCTCTTGGATCATCGACTCCGGAGCCTCCAAACATCTATCAGGTAACAAATACTTGTTGCAGTCTTTATCTCCTTGTTAGCATCATAAATTTGTTACTATTGTTGATGGTACCCAAACCAAGATCCTTGGCAAAGTTTCCTCCTCTCTTACTTCATCTATTCCCCTTCAAGATGTTTTTTTGTTCCTCAATTTCCTTTAAATTTGCTCTCGATTAGTCAATTGACCAAACAATTAAATTGCTCTATCACCTTCTCACCATCTTCTTGTGTCTTTCAGGATCTCACTACGAAGCGGGTGATTGGTGGCGGCTATGAAAAGGGGAATTTGTACTACTTCACTCTTCCACCATTAGCTGCATTATCGCACATCTGAGGCCCAACTTTGGCACAACCGACTTGTCATCCATCTACCTCTTCACTTCGTTCTTTGGTTCCATCTTTAAAAGGACTTTTTAATTTCAGTTGTGAGGTTTGTCAATTAAGTAAACATGTCAGGAGTACATATTCTCCTCGCCTTACAACTACAAGTACTGCTCCGTTTGAGCTAATACATTCTGATGTATGGGGCCCTTTATGTGTCTCAAATATTTCCCAAGTTAAATATTTTGTCATTTTTGTTGATGATTTTACTCAAGTGACTTGGTTATATCTATTTAAAGAGCATTCCAAAATTCTTCCTTCGTTTAAAAATTTTCATGCTATGGTCTTGATCCAATTTGGGAAGAAAATTCAAACCCTTAGATCTGATAATGCTAAGGAATACATGTCTCGTGACTTCAAATCATTTTGTGAGAGTAATGGGCTTATTCATCAAACATCATGTGCCTATACTCCTCAACAAAATGGTGTTGCTGAAAGAAAGAATCATCATCTTCTTGAAGTTACTCAGGGCCTCCTCTACTCCACGAAGGTACCCAATTTCTATTGGCCTCATGCTATACTTACAACATGCTTTCTAATTAATAGGTTACCTTCATCAATCCTTCATCATAAAACTCCTTACTCTGTGTTATTTAATGGAGAAGATCCTTTTTCTCATCCTTTGAAAGTGTTTGGATGTACATGTTTTATTCATGTTACATTCCCACATAAAAATAAACTTGATCATCGGTCTATGAGGTGCATTTTTTGGGGTACTCTCGCACCCATAAAGGTTATGTCTGTTACAATCCTACCCTTCGGAGGATGTTTATCTCTAGGGATATGACTTTCTTTGAGGACACCCCCTTCTAATCCTCCCATGATGCTCCTCCAAGATGGACTTGTCCTTCTACTACTCCTTGTCCGCTTGTGCCGTTCAATCTTGAAGTGGAACCATCCCCTAATGCACCGGTCGTACCTTCACCTGTGGAGTTGTCGGATCCACCCGAGGTAAGTTCTTCTCCTCCTATGTATGGGCCTGAATTTGATACTCGGCCTATTGCTTTAAGAAAAGAACGTTGCTTCTGTACTACTTCGCATCCTATCTCAAATTTTATGTCTCACCATCGCTTGTCTTCCGAGTGTTTTCAGTTTCTTGCGTCCCTTTCTTCTACTTCCGTTCCGCAGTCGTATCAGGAAGCCTTGAGACATCTAGGATGGAAGGCGACTATGGATGAAGAAATGCACGCCTTATACGAAAACCAAACCTGGTACTTAACATCACTCCCGAAAGCTAAAAGACCGATTGATTGTCGATGGATTTTTGCGGTGAAACATAATCCGGATGGATTGATTGCTCATCTTAAAACTCAAATGGTTGCTAAGGGCTATACACAATGCTATGGGATAGATTATGAGGAGACCTCTCCTATTGCGAAATTGAATTCGGTACGCATCATCTTATCTATTGCTGCTAACTCCTCATGGCCTGTCTATCAGTTAGATGTTAAAAATGCTTTTTTAAATGGTGATATCAGTGAGGAAATTTATATGGTTCAACCACCTAGCTATGTGGTTGAGGGGGAGTCAATATGCCGGTTAAAAAAGTCTTTATATGGGCTTAAACAGTTCCCTCTAGCTTGGTTTGATAAATTTAGTCAAACACTCCTCTACGGTTTGGTTTTCATCGGTGCTCAGTTGATGATTCTGTATATTATAATGATACGGTCAAAGGGAAAATATTATTGGCTGTATACATGGATGACATGATCTTAACCGGTGATAATGCTTTGAGCATACAAGAGGTGAAACAGATGATATGTCAGGAATTCAAGACTAAAGACCTTGGAATGCTTAAATATTTTTTGGGTATAGAAGTTCTTCAATCCAAACATGGGATAATATTGTCTCAAAGGAAATATGTCTTGGATCTCCTTGAAAAAATAGGAATGAAGGGTTGTAGACCAGTTGACACACCTATGGATGCAAATGTAAATTATGTGTCTCAAATGAAGAAGATATTGATATTGGCAAATATCAAAGACTCGTGAGAAAACTGATTTATCTCACGATAACTAGGCCAGACATATCATATGTTGTAAGTGTGGTGAGTCAATTCATGCACAAACCACAAATTACCCACTGGCAGGCTTTAGAGAGAATATTACATTATCTAAAAGGAGCTCTGTTATGGACTCTATAGCATCACGAGTTACCAACAGGCGTAGGAATTAATGAATGTGTTTTTCAATTTTCATGTAATTGTTTCTTGGTTTGGTTTTGTCTTTGGTTTGGGTTGGTTTAGCATTTATTGGTTTGAACCATTGACCCAAGAGGTCTTTAGGGTTTTGGACGTCCTCAACCCCATTTAAGGGGAAGGCTAGGGTAATGAGAATTATGAATTGAGTTCACTTTAGCTAACGTAATTTAGATAAACAGGTCAAGAGCTCCTTCAAGCTCTCTTCCATTTTTCCCCCAATTCTCCTTTCCGAAATTCAATTCCCTTCAACCCCTCATTCCATCTCAACGTCAAGCAAGGTAATGGAAGGAAGAGAAGAGAGGAGGGTGACAAGATCCATGGCTCGTGAGGATCCTAACAACGTGGTATCAGACAGGTCCACCCTCGGTGATTCCTCTTCTCTAGAGGACATACGTCAAGTACTTTTAGAACTTCTACAACGATCCACTCTTCAAGGTACTGAAATTTCTCACATCAATAATACCTTACAAACACTGGAATCATCTCTACAAACCATCCTCCGACAACTTGCTGCACTTCAAGCACCAACGCCACCACCAGCAACCAATTTTCAACCACAACCAGTTCCCCACCAACAATTCACGCCACCGCCAAATCCACCCCTGCGCCAACTAATGGGTTCAATGGCCACTCACGCACAAGGACCATCAACGGTTCCCAGGTACTTTAAACTTAACTTTCCTACATATGATGGCTCTAAAGATCCTTTACTGTGGTTCACGAAATGTGAACAATTCTTCTATCATCAACAAACGGTGGAAATGGACAAGGTTACTTTGGCCGCCTACCACATGCTCGATGAAGCGCTCATGTGGTTCCATCACTACCGAAATGTCCATTCCATTCAGGATTGGCTGTACTTTAAACATGCTTGCCAGTTGAGGTTCGGACCTCCAGCTAGCAGCAACCCAGTGGGGGAATTGATCAACTATAAACAGACCAGCACCTTAGAAGTTTTCAAAAAAACGTTCCAAGAAAGGTTGGCTCGAGCTAGTGAATTTGTTCCTCCTCACCTACATGTTCAGATTTTTAATGCTGGATTGACAGAGGCAATTAGATTGGAAGTGGAATTACTTGGTCCGACAGATTTGGACTCAGCAATGAATTATGCCCGAGCTGTGGAACACAAACAGAGAGTTCTAAAAGAGTCTTTACAACGAAAACCATTTTGGAACAACAGAATACAGGGTACTGCATTTGGGCCACGTTTTGGGTCCTCTACCCCTAACTGAGCAAGTCAGGCTACCAATGTGCCTCCACAGACTATGCCACGTAAATTTTTGACTAAACAGGAAATGGACGCTAGAAAGGCAAAGGGCCTATGTTTTAATTGTGATGAACAATTCCTGCCAGGCCATACTTGTAAACGCTTATTCAATATTGAACTGTTGGAAGAAGATTTAGAAGAGCTTATTGAAAATGAAATTGTTGAAGAGGTACAGCAAGAACCAGAGCTCTCCCTCCATGCCATGCATGGCCTGCGTACTTCTAATACCATGCAGGTAAAGGCTAGGTTACATCATCTCATGCTACTTGCTTTAGTTGATTTGGGCAGCACACATAATTTTATCAGTGAACCACCTGCGCAACAATTGGGATTGGCCATTCAACAACAAAGGGGACTCTCAGTTTCTGTGGCCAATGGGGCCAAAATTGCTAGTGTGGGGTTATGTGCTAACACCCCTTTCACCATTGAAGGGCATTCATTTCAAGCGGATTTATTAGTCATTTCATTGGCTGGATTTGATTTGGTGCTCGGGGTCAAATGGCTCCAGCTATTAGGACCGATATTATGGGACTTTCAGGCTCGGACTATGACATTTTCAACACCACAGGGCCAGATTACATTACAAGGCATTGTGACCTAACGCACTTCACACTTTGCATATTCAACACACGGGTGATGATCAGTTAGCTCCTTTACTTACAGCATTTGCGGATTTATTTAATGACCCTACAGGTCTACCACCAATGTGTCATTGTGATCACCGCATTCGTTTAATGTTGGGAACTGATCCAGTAGTGGTGCGACCTTATCATTACCCGCATATCCAGAAAAATGAAATAGAACGACAGTGCATGCATATGCTCGCTCAGGGTGTGATCCAGCCCAGTCGCTCTCCTTTCTCCTCACCAGTGTTACTTGTACGTAAAAAAGATAAATCTTGGAGATTTTGTGTCGGCTATAGGCAACTCAACTTGCACATAGTTAAGGACAAGTTCCCCATTCCAGTCGTGGACGAGTTGCTGGATGAGTTACATGGTGCTACAATTTTTACCAAATTAGATTTGAAATCGGGCTATCATCAAATACGAGTTCACCCGACGGATATGGAGAAGACTGCCTTCCGCACACATCACGGTCATTTTGAGTTCCTCGTCATGCCCTTCGGTCTCTCCAATGCACCATCCACCTTTCAGGCCCTCATGAATGAGGTCTTTTCATCACTTATGCGTCACTATGTGTTAGTCTTTTTTTATGACATTCTGGTCTACAGCAAAAATTGGGAAGAACATCTCCACCACCTCCATCAGGTATTTACCATTCTACGCTCTCATCATTTGGTTTTGAATAAATCGAAATGTTTTATGGGTACATCTGAGGTGGCATATTTGGGCCACATCATATCAGTTGTGGGCGTGAAAGTTGACCAGAGCAAGATACAGGCAGTTACAGATTGGCCGATTCCCACCTCCACCATAGCATTAAATGGAGTTTTGGGCTTAGCGGGATATTATAGAAAATTTATCCAATCTTATGGCCAGATAGCAGCACCACTCAACAACCTGCTAAAAAAAAATGCCTTCCACTGGTCTTCTTCAGCAGAACAGGCCATTAACCTGTTAAAGAAGGCCTTAGCCTCAGCGCCAGTCCTACAATTACTAGATTTTGAGGCAGAATTTGTGGTGGAATGTGATGCCTCCGGGGGAGATATAGGGTCAGTGTTACAACAATTGGGACACCCCATTGCTTATTTCAGCCATCAGTTGGGACAACATCACCATAAGTTAGCTGCATATGAGAGGGAATTGATTGGTTTGCCAAGGTTGTCCAACATTGGCAACCTTATCTTTGGGGACGACCGTTTCTCATTCGTACAGATCATTGCAGCCTCAAGTATCTTCTTGAGCAGCGCCTCACCACTTCCCGACAGCAGCATTGGTTAACTAAACTCATGGGCTTCGATTTTACGGTTCATTATAAGCCTGGTAGTTCGAATTTGGGGGTTGATGCCTTGTCACGTCGGGATATTTCCGCCACACAAATTTATGCTATCAGTCACCCACGTGCACTGCTATTAGATTCTATTCGTGAGGAAGTACATCAATATCCGGATCTCATGTCATTATATCAGGATATTCAACAGGGGACAGCTGCTCCTCATTGGACGATTCAGGATCGTCTCATTCTCTACAAAAATAGGATCTTTTTGCATAATACATCCCCCCTTCTTCACACCATCCTGTCCTCTATCCATGATAGCACACATGAGGGTCGACAGAAAACATATTTCCGAATCAGTCGGGACTTTTACTGGAAGGGCATGAAGAGCACAATTGCTGATTATGTAGCTGCTTGTCAGAATTGTCAAAGAAACAAGGCCAAATCTTTAAGTCCGGCCGGCCTACTGCAACCTCTGCAACTACCATCTCAAATCTGGTAGGATATTTCCATGGACTTCATTGCTGGACTTCCCATTTCATCAGGTAAATCGGTGATATTCGTCGTCGTTGATCGGTTTTCAAAATATGGGCACTTCATTGCTTTGGCGCATCCATATACTGCTGCTCAGGTCGCTCAATTATTTATGGATAACATTGTCCGATTACATGGAATTCCCTCATCCATTATCAGTGACAGGGATGCCATTTTTACCAATATCTTTTGGAAGGAATTATTCAAATTACAGGGCACCCAATTGGCATTTTCGTCTGCCTATCATCCACAAACGGACGGCCAAACAGAGGTTGTCAATCGCACGATTGAAATGTATCTTCGTTGTTTTGTGGGGGACGCACCTAGAAGATGGGTGAAATGGCTTTCATGGGCAGAATTTTGCTATAACACATCTTACCACACAGCACTAGGCACTACTCCTTTCAGGGTAGTTTATGGCAGAGATCCACCTCGTCTGTTACCATATGAACCTGGGGCATCCAAAGTAGTCACTTTGGACCAAGCATTAGCTGAAAGAGACGCTATGCTCACTGAGGTACGTACACATCTACAGGAGGCCCAACACTCTATGAAACGCTTTTATGATAAGAAGCATCGAGAGGCATCTTATTTCCCTAGAGACTATGTGTGGTTAAAGCTTCAACACTACCGCCAGCTGTCCCTGACTGCATCAAAGCGCCATAAGTTGTCTCCTAAATATTATGGTCCATTTCAGATATTGGACAAAATTGGGCCCGTGGCATACCGCTTGCAGCTACCACCGGAATCAAAGATCCGCAATGTCTTTCACGTCTCCCAGTTGAAGCCCTTCCAGGGTGACTCGCCCCTACTGCACACTCCACTGCCGCCACTACATGAGGGCAGAGTCCTTTCTATTCCGACTCAGGTAATACAAGCACGCCACATTCAAGGTGATTGGGAAATTCTTGTCCAGTGGGCAGATGTCGATCCCAGTGACACCACATGGGAGCCGTTATCAGCATTTCAACTTTTATATCCTTCATTCGAGCTTGAGGACAAGCTCTTTCTCCAAGAGGGGGGTGATGTTATGGACTCTATAGCATCACGAGTTACCAATAGGCGTAGGAATTAATGAATGTGTTTTTCAATTTCCATGTAATTGTTTCTTGGTTTGGTTTTGTCTTTGGTTTGGGTTGGTTTAGCATTTATGGGTTTGAACCATTGACCCAAGAGGTCTTTAGGGTTTTGGACGTCCTCAACCCTATTTAAGGGGACGGTTAGGGTAATGAGAATTATGAATTGAGTTCACTTTAGCTAACGTAATTTAGATAAACAGGTCAAGAGCTCCTTCAAGTTCTCTTCCGTTTTTCCCCCAATTCTCCTTTTCGAAATTCAATTCCCTTCAACCCCTCATTCCATCTCAACGTCAAACATGGTAATGGAAGGAAGAGAAGAGAGGAGGGTGACAAGATCCATGGCTCGTGAGGATCCTAACAAGCTCCAGGAAGAGGATTGGTGTATAAAAAACATGGGCACTTCAACATAGAAGGCTTCTCAGATGCAGATTGGGTTGGATCTCCTGATGATAGAAAATCTACATAAAGATATTGTACTCTGGTAGGGGGAAACTTGATTACATGGAAAAGTAAGAAGCAAAATGTGGTTGCAAGATCTAGCGCCGAAGCAGAATATAGAGCTATGGCCCATACCGTTAGTGAACTTTTATGGGTCAGGACCCTTCTTACCGAACTAGGTTTTTATAAAAAGGGGTCCATGAATCTGCATTGTGATAATCAAGCAGCCATTCATATAACTTCAAATCCAGTTTTTCATAAAAGAACTAAACATATTGAGGTGGATTGTCATTTTATACGGGAGAATTTTCAAGCAGAAATAATCTCTCTCACACATGTGTCATCTCAAGAGCAAGTAACTGATATTCTCACTAAACCCATTACATCTAAAATCTTATCGTATATATGTGACAAGCTGGGTATTTATGATGTCTTTTCTCCTCCAGCTTGAGGGGAAGTGTTGGAAGATGGGCTCAAGCCCACAAGCTCAAGACAAGAAGCCCACACGTCAAAGGAGTGTAAAATATGGTACTTTTCATAAAGATGGCATAGAAGTGTAAATATGTGTTCCTTTTATGTCTTTTGTTTTATCAAGTTGTAGCCCTAAGGGCATTGTAAAACTATAAATAAAGGCATTGGCTAAGAGGTAGAGCATTGAAGCACTCTCCTCTCTTTCCACAAATTCTTCCAGCCCTCATTTTTCTTTTTAACGCAACCCTCTTCTCCCTTAATCCAAACTCTCTCCTTTCAAGTTCTTCTTCTTCTCTTCTCCTTCTCTCTTCTTCTTCTTTCTTGTTAATCTAAAGTTTCTTTCATGAGATCCTAAATTCTACATGATCATATGATAAAGATGCCAACTCGTGGTTATCATTGTGAGTCCCACTTAATCTTCTAACTCATGTGATAAGGATACCAGCTCGTGGTTATCTTTATGGGTCCCACTTGATCTTCAAATATTCCAACTAATTCCAGCTTGTGGTTCACATATTCCAACTCATGCTAGCTCGTGTGATGACTCATCATGTCATCTCACGTTCTCATGGTGGGTCCCAGTTATCCACGCAATAACATTGCTAAGTTATTTAGTGTCTAATTATTTTTTTTTTTACTTTATTTTATTTCAGCTAAAGAAGTAATAGGCTATAGGGGTATTTTTGTATTATTTTATCTTAAACTTTGTAAGGGTGAACCCTATTTAAGAGATAAGAGTAATGAGAAAAATACAAGAATATATCTTGGGAGAT
This sequence comes from Aristolochia californica, assembly GCF_029961685.1. NCBI lineage: Eukaryota > Viridiplantae > Streptophyta > Magnoliopsida > Piperales > Aristolochiaceae > Aristolochia > Aristolochia californica. The sequence goes on along the minus strand of NW_027182268.1, from coordinate 30,451,221 downwards.
ATATGGGCAATGTGTTTAGCATTGGAAATAGCATGGCGTGAATCTTCCATTAAAATTTCTGCAAGGAGAAAAGAAGATCATACACTGTCTCAGACGGAAAGAAAGCCACGGGCTAAAAAAATTCAAAATCTCCAAGCAGGGAAGTCTAGAGCTAATATCCCGAGCATGGAAATCAGACATCGGGGACTCAGAAATTCCAAAAATTGGAGGGGTATCCAGCACAACCCTCGTCGGTAAGCCTGATTTGAGTTCTGCATCAACAATCCCCTTCTCACGGGAAGCAAAACGTCTCCCAGAAAAGGAGACGAAAAAAATCCGAGAGACTTCTATCTCGTAAAATCTCCAAACGGAGAAGCCCCAAAGGGCTGCTGTTCACCATTGGAAAAAGGTGAGGCTCCATCGAAAAAAGGTCAGGTGGGCTTTGGCTTCAGGATTCTCCCTCTCAATCTCGCTCTTGGTAGCCCAGCGGGAAACCGAATTCAACGATTGTTGGAGTAAGCTTCTCCGACGACTTTCTTTGATTTTTGTCAAGCTTATTTTCAAGTCCCTCAATTTTTTTAGAACACATTCTCGAATTGCGTTGAGGGGGTGCCGTTAGACGGAGAAACAGAAAGGTTACTCCAATTTTGATGGAGCTCCAATTTTTCTGTTTGCAATTCGAGATGAAATTTTTTTGGCTATTCTGAATGGTCGAGAAATTTCTATGGGGGAAGAATTAATTTTCTGTGGCTGGGTTGAACAGTATGACAAATTGTCAACTTGCTGCTGCTATTGCAATGCAGATAGGAAAATGGGTTCATGGTTATATTATTAAGAATAGAGTTTCCTTGAATTCATTACAAGGAATTTCTTTGTTGGATATGTATGTGCAATGTGAGGACCTTAGACTGACCAATGGAGGCAGCTTCACAATCCACACTTCTCCAGGGCAATACTAATGGAGGCAGCTTTACAATCCACACTTCTCCAGGGCAATACTGCATCGTAGACTCATCCTCTGCAACTGGTAGCTATAATGTGTATAACTCTTCTTCATCTCTCAGTTTCTCAACTAGGGGAAGGCCGACATCACAACAAGAGTCTCAATCATATCCATTAGACCAACATCACTCACTAGACATTAATTACGGTTCACCTGTTAGTGGGTCTTGTGTTATTGAGGATGTACATGGTTTGCAGCACAAGCTAAGAGAATTAGAAGCTGTCATGTTGGGTCCTGATTCTAACATAGTTGACAACTTTGAGAGCACCTCTCCTGGTCCTAACACAATGGTACCCAACAAGTTGAAACAATTGTTGGAGATAATTAGAGGAGATCTAAGAGAGCTGCTTATTTCTTGTGGAAAAGCTGCCTCTGATAATGACATGGTTAGTGCCGAATGGTTCATGGCTGAATTCAGACCGATGGTTTCGGTTTCAGAGGAGACCCTTCAGTGGCTTGGTGCCTATATGCTGGAAGGTTTTGTTGCAAGGTTGTCCTACTCAGGAAGTTCGATTTACAAATCACTAAAATGCAAGGAGCCTGCAAGTATTGAACTTCTCTCTTACATGCACATACTTTATGAACTTTGCCCATACTTCAAATTTGGGTATATGTCAGCCAATGGTGCCATTGCTGAAGCTTTGAAGGATGAAGATCGAGTCCACATAATCAACTTTCAGATTGTTCAAGTGCCAGACAGCCAAGAAAAGAGTGTTGTTGTGGCAATGCAGAAGATAGTGACAGACCTAGGTTTAAAGCCTCCTCAAATTACTGTAATGGCTGGACTCTTGATTAGGAAGACATGGCCAGCACTTGACCTTCCAAGGGAATGGAAACACTCACTCCCACCCGTTGACAATGGGGCTGGTGTGCAGAAGTTAAACAAGCAAAGTTCAGCACCCCGTTATGTGGATATGGAATTGGATTTTTGTAACAAGAAGTACTGTGCCTTTTTACGATTATACAGTGACGACAGTGCTTACTAGAAGCTATTGTTTATATATTATGTATGCAGCATGCTGGCCAATGTGGTGAACTTGGATGGGCTTCAACGACTGAAAAATGTGACTATAGGGTGGTTGTTCTCAGTACAGCAGGGTATGCACCTAACAGGCCACCTGAAGAGGCTCATGGTTCTTCCACAATATGATGTCTGCAGCCATAGTTTTGGGGTTGGATCATCATGGATCCTTAGACGATGCTGCTGGTTTTCCAGCCCATGTTGGCATGCAGGTTTGCAGGATGCAATCATTCTAAGCTGGTTTTCCAAAAACTGTGCCAATCAGAACTGGGAACCAGCAGGATTCTTCTAGCCTTCAGGCTATTACAGCTGTTGCTGCAGGTATACAAGCTGGCTTTGATGACATAGGAATTGGAGCTGGATTTGAATTGATGACTACAAATCCTATGGCATGGGAAGGCTCAATACACCCTAAGATAAAGAATTTCTAGCAAGCTCCAGATTTTCTTCCTCTGGGTATTCCTTTTGAATCTGTTGCTCATCGAATTGGTGTCACCAGGCAGGAGCAAGACCACACTACTGTTCTCTTACCATAAGAAAACTGCTGCAATGACTACAAATATCATTGACACTACAAATCAGGAGGAGCAAAATGTTGTGATTTCTATGGATGATGGTTGTCGACATAATGCATTTGTGTCCGACCGGGCCAAGCTGAAGCCTGTTTTCAGGAAGGATGGCACGACCACTGCTGGTAACTCAAGCCAAGTAAGTGATGGTGCAGGTAAAATCCTCCGTATGAGCAGATCAGTAGTAGAGCAAACAACATTACCAATTCTTCATGTATCCAGGAATTTAGTTGTTGTTGGTGTGGACCCTTCAGTAATAGGGATAGGTCTACCTGTTGCTATTCCTACTGCAGTGATGGTGGTGGATGAGGAAACAGTTCCTGCTTTCTATTTGGAGGAGGTGGTAATGGAGCTAAAAGGAAGCTTGTGGTCAACATGATAATGGGTAGTATGATGAATGCTTTGTCTGAAAATGGAGCACACATTTCTCTATATCCATGGGTGGTCTTTTCACCAACTTCTCAGCCCAATTCCAGCAACATTGCTGCTACCAAGTCAGACCTCCAATATACTTTGGTTGATATGCTAAATGATCATCCACAATGCCAATTGGCCAACAAGACTAGTGTACACTCTGCATTGCTTTTGATTTTTTGTAGTGCCATAGCAGCAATGCATGCACAGACAAGTGAAGGACCACTGGATGAACTTGGGCAGCTAGCCGTAATTAGGAATCAACACAATCCAGTTATTGAGGTTACCAGGGACATGCTGCCTTTTGGCCATGAGCAACCGTTGGGGCATATCACACAAGGGTTGTTAATGTAGAAGCCAAAGTTGCCAGAATGGAGCCGGTGATAGTTCAACTTGTTGTTTGGTTGCTTAACCGTATTGGGGTGTGCTACAACAAGTGATGCTAGCAAAAAATAAAATAAAATATAAATAATAAATAATTTTGGTTCTCAGGTGGAATGCTCCAGTTTTGTCGTTCAAAGGGCTGACACAGATACCGCGAATGCTACTTGGGAAGAGGTGGAGACGTCGGCAAGCAGACCCTACCTTCGAGCTTGAGGACAAGCTCTTTCTCCAAGGGGGGTGTAATGTTATGCATGCAATAACATTACTAAGTTATTTAGAATATAATTAATTGTTTTTTCTTTACTTTATTTTATTTCGGTTAAAGAAGTAATAGGCCACAGGGGCATTTTTGTAATATTTTATTTTGAACCTTGTAAGGGTGAACCCTATTTAAGGGGTAAGAGTAACGAGAAAAAAAAATTGATTTAGAGTAAACAAGGGTTTTGAGTTCTCCTCAACGAGCTCAGAGGTGTGCATTCTATTCAAAGAACCTAGGGTTTTCAAGTTTCCCTTCGGCTTAATTTTTCGTCTTTCTCTTCTTCCTCCCTACGAATCTTTGTGTCAGATTTGGGATCATAACAGTCTCACAAATTCGTGTAACCATGGTGGGTCCCACATTGTAACAAAAATATACTTTTATTGAGATATATAATCTGATAGATTTCGGTCTTTGTAATCTGGCCGAACTAAGTACTCATTCTCCTTTTGCCAGCATGACCATTGACTCTTCCAAGATCAATATAAAAACTCAGATCGAGAATTGGTTGAATAGGTAAGAAAATAGACTCATAGATATTTCTTGTGATATATAATTCTCCATATAAAGTCTTATTCTTTATAGTATAAAATAGCTCGGAAGTTGAAGTTTTTTGCTGCTGCTTGAACCTCTTTTGCAATCTGACCTTCACTACTTCAAATATCGATTTCTCTTTGTAGATAACTCCGATTGGAAAAAAAAAACGTTTTTCCTTAGAAAGTAGACTCGAATATATTTTTATCGAAATATAATTTGCAATATGAAAATATTTGTATAGAGATGAAAATTTAAAGCAAATATCGGGTATAGGGATTGAAAAAAAGATAAATATGAATCTAAACTGCTAGAGATAATAAATTAGAAAAGATCACATTATCTCTGTGGGTTGATCGAGTCAATTCATAGAACCTACTCTAATACCATGTTGAATTTATGGAAAAGAGAAATACTTCATTGACTTTTTTGTAATCTGAGTACATGAAGCTCTATTTATAATAGAGGACGGTAGTAGACTCCAATTACAATTAAATTACATTTGTCCCAATTACACCCAAACTCTGACACTTAAAGATAAGTCCTATTATAATTAAATAACCCAATATAAATAGAAAACTAACATGACTAAAAAACCTTTAAATTGAAACTCTTCTGTGAGACCTCCTTCCATAATAATTGTGGCTCTGTAAGACTTCTTGTGTAAAACTCCTTAGGCCACCTCATGTGATCATGGTGGGTCCCATATCTTATGGGTTTAAGCCTATCTTCCAACACTCTTGGATATGTGGGCCTTCCTTGATCTTATGGGTTTGGGCCTATCTTCGAACACACTTGGATATGTGGGCCTTCCTTGGTCGTGTGGGCTTGGGTCGATCTTCCAACAAAGATGATAGATTAGAAAAGGATGACATTATCTTTGTGGGTTGACAAAGTCAACTCACAAAACCCGCTCTAATATCTTGTTAAATTTCTAAAAAAAAAGAGAAACTTCAGTGACTTATTGTGATCTATGTACACGAGCCTTTATTTATAATAGAGGAAGTATGTAGAATCAAATTACAATTAAACTACCCTTATCCTAGTTACACCTAAAGTTAAACACTAAAAGATGAAGTCCTAGAACAATTAAATAAGTAAACATAAATAGAAGACTAACATAACTATAACACTTTTAACTGAGACTCTTCTATGAGACCTTTTCCTATGAGATTTCTTTTAGAGTCTACCATATTAATTCTAGCCTTGTGAAACTTCTTATTGCGAGAGTCATGTAAGACTCTTCCATATATATTCTTCAATAATAATTATTAATTACCATTGACCCCTTGGCACGGGTAGGGACTTGAGTCACTAGGGGGGTTAGTCAACATTGAAGTTGAAGTTGAAGTTAGAGTTCAAATTCAAGACAATGATTTAATTCAACTTCAACTTCAAGTTGTGTGTTAGTGCCTCAAAATGAAAACAGAGTTCAAGTGCACTGGAAAACAGATTCCAGTGTTAGTGCCCCAAAATGAAAAATATGTTGTATACAAGAGAATGAGTAAATTTTTATAATATATTTAAATAGAACATATACCTAAATAGATAATTAACCAAAATAAACATGGTTTCTACACTAATAAGTAATTTAGTGTAGTATTTTGATGTTGGTCTGATCCATACAAATACCAGATCCTCTTTTTGAACTGATTATCTCTTGGTCCTAATTTTTAAACATTTAAATTGGTTGTAGTTCAACCTGGCCAACTAGTTGCCCAAGGCCAAGACTCCATGCCTTGTATGTACTACCCATAGTCTCGTGCCCAAGCGTCTCCACCGACGCCTTCAACAGGTTTTCCAGGGGGCGGGGGTGGGGGGGTTATTCCACAATGAACTTGAAATGAAATGAAGATTTCAATTTATCTTAAATGAATTGATTCAACTTCAACTCATCCTTGGGTGTTAGTATAATAGATGAGTTCAAGTGCACTGGAAAACAAATTCCAGTGCTAGTGGCCCAAAATGAAAAATATGATATAAACAAAAGAATGTATAACTTTTTGTAATATACTTAAATATAAAATATGCCTAAAAAGATAATTAACCAAAATAAGCATGGTTACTACCCTTAAAAGTGATATAATATGTAGTATTAAAATATATTAATTAAGTAACTCATTAAAGACGATATTATATGACTTAATGATTACTGTTTATTATAAATTAATATAAAAATTATGTGTAATTAGAATAAATTATAAAAAAAGTAAATAAAAGTAAAAAATAACATAAGCGAATATAAAAAAGAAATATATTATTTTTTAAAAACATAAGATATATTTTAACATTAGAAACCACTAATTTAATAAAATAATAAAAAAATTAATATAATAAATAAATAAATATATTATTTTATCGATAACATAATATATATTTTTACGTGTTATTAATTAATAATATATTGTCACAAAATTTAAAACCATTGGTTTAATTAATTATAGAATTGTGATAATTAAACCAAAACAATTAATCAAATATTTATTTTAAAAATATTTTAATTATGACTATTAAATCACTAATTTAATAAAAAAATTATAAAATGAATATATTGAATACATAAAAATAATTATTTTATAAAACAATATGGATTATTTTTTAATAACATAAGACATATTTCAAAATTAAAGACCACTAATTTAATAAAGTAATAAAAATTAAATTAATAAATAATGTTATTAATAATATAATATATATTTTTACGTATTATTAATTAATAATATATTATCAAAAAATTTAAAACCATTGGTTTAATTAATTATAGATATGGCATAATTAAACCAAAACAATTCATCAAATATTTATTTTAACAATATTTTAATTATGACTATTAAATCACTAATTTTATACAATAATTATAAAATGAATATATTGAATAAATAAAAACAATTATTTTATAAAACAATATGGATTATTTTTTTAATATCATAAGCCATATTTCAAAATTAAAAACCACTTTTTTAATAAAGTAATAAAAATTAAATTAATAAATAATGTTATTAATAATATAATATATATTTTTACGTATTATTAATTAATAATATATTATCACAAAATATAAAACCATTGGTTTAATTAATTATAGAAATGGCATAATTAAACCAAAACAATTCATCAAATATTTATTTTAACAATATTTTAATTATGACTATTAAATCACTAATTTTATACAATAATTATAAAATGAATATAATGAATAAATAAAAACAATTATTTTATAAATAAAAAATATAAATTATTATTTTTATGACATTGTTTAATTTTTCCTTACTAGGAAAAATTAAACCACTTCGTCTTCCTCATGGCTCATGTCATCTTCCTCAGCTCCGATAATGGCGGGAGACTATGGGGGCCAGCGAGCAACGGCAACGGAGGCGGCGCTCCGACGGTACGCTGAGAGGGAAAGAGAAGTCGGGAGGGCGAGAGGCTTTGCGATAGAAACTCAGCCTCCCGTGCTCTGCAACGGAGGTTGAGAGGGAGAAGATAGAGGGGAAATTTTGGGGGAAGGAAAACCGAGCGAGAGAAAAATTTTCGGGGGGATTCCTTCGCGGTGGGGGGGGGAGGTGTTGTTGAGGACTCAATAGCTAACGAAGTCATACAACGGAGGCGCTCTGAGTTATAGAGTTTATAGCTTTCTTTCCATATTATTTTAAATTCGTTTTTCATGCATTATTTAAGTTAAATTGCCATAGGGGCAAAATTGTAATATTTAATCCTAAAACTACGGGTGTCGTCAAGCCTACTTAGGGGGCAAAGGAATGAGAAAAGGGCAAGTCTAGAATTAGGTAAACAGGGTTTGGAGTCTCCCTTGACGAGCTCTAGGGTTTGGAGTTTCCCTTGACGAGCTCTAGGACGAGCTCTAGGGTTTGGAGGTCTCCTTGATGAGCTCTAGGTCCAAGTTCCCTCAAGAATCTGAATATCTTTCTATCATCTTTTGATTGTTGTTTCCATTGATATATACCGAAGAAGAGAGGGGAGTTGCTATCCCTTTATCGAGTTCAAACAGAAGTTTCAGCCTCCTTTTCATCATCAATAGCAAGAGAGGGACTCTACCCTCCTTTTCGAGTAAGAATTCATGGTTCTCAATCCTCTTATCATGAATAGCACTAGTACCAGTTAAATGCAGCATCAAGGCCAAGAAGAAGAAGGTAAGGAAACCCTAATACTTGAGCCAAAAGTTATACAAGTTAGAGGCTTTTTAGCCCTATCACGAGCAGCAGCCAAGAGGGTTCCAAACTCTCTTTTCCGTGATAAAAAAAGGGGAGACTTTCTCCTCCTGTCCGAGCAGCAGCAGTAAGGGCTCTCTGCCCTTACCCTAAATAGCAACATAGACTCACAAAGAGAGTTTCTTTTCTCCTATCCGAGATCAGCACAAAGAAAGGGTTTTTCTTCTTCCTTACCAAGACCAGCCATTCACTTACTGTGCTGGATTCACAAATCCCATGCCGAGTTACTCAATCCTTGACTAGGGACCATAACAACTTGGTATCTGAGCAGGGTAACATGGGGGATACATCCAGCAATGAAAAACTTCAAATTAGGATAAAAAAGATAGAAGATGACCACGCTTAAGCACGAGTACATTTGGAAAAAACTTCTTGTATTGAATTGCAACTCCATCAGATGACTAGCATGATGTCTGATCTAATGGCAGAGAGACACTCTATTCCAGACCCAAGGGGGGAGAATCATTCGTACAGTAGAAGAGAGGAGCAGTTGGTTGGGTGTACTGATGTTCAGGCACCACAGAGTGGAGGTACAATACCCAGGTACTAGATTTTCCTACCTTTACTGGGTTAGTCAACCCCTTAATTTGGTTGCATAGATGAGAGAAATTTTTTTCAAACGAAGGGACTACTGAGTTTGACAAGGTGGGACTAGCCGCCTTCCACATGCTAGACGAGGCACAACTATGGTTTCACCAGGTGGAACTCGAAAGATTGGTGCTGGATTGGGATGAATTTAAAGAATTATGCACCATTCGATTTGTCCCCTCCCGCCCACAGCAACCCCTTGGGAGATTTGGTCCTGTTGAGACAAACCGGGTCAGTTGAACTGTATCAAAAATAGTTCCAAGAAAAATTGGCGCGCACTGGTCGTTTGGTACGAGTCAACCAGCAGGTCCACTTATTTATAGCAGGCCTCACTAAATCTCTGAGGTTAGAGGTGGAACTTCATTCACCTTCAGATTTGGCACAGGCAATGAATTTACCTCGTGCAATGGAACAACGGCAACGACTTCAGCATCGTAGACCTATTTGGCAAGGGGAACGGAACACTTCCTCCATTTGGTAAGGGCGAAGAAATACTACTCCTCAGATGCCTCATCCAGCATTACCACCTCCCAAAAACAATTCTATTACTACTCTGACAACGGTCACACACTCTAGTAATCCTCCACCTCAGAATATAAAAAAATTAATAAGTTCTGAGATGGCGGAACGGATGTCAAGAATCTGTGCTACAACTGTGATGAACCATACAAGGCAGGCCACCAATGTAAAAGGTTGTTTTGGATCGAAGTGGATGAAACATAGGATACAAAATATAATGACGATATTATTGAGAAGGAACCACCAACAATTTATTTGCATGCTATTACTGGGCTGAAATCTGCTAAAACTATGCAAGTCAGAGCTCAAGTCCTTGACCAGGAACTTGTGGGACTAGTGGATTCGGGAAGTACACAATTTTCCTAGCTTAACAATTGCTCAGCATCTTCTGTTACAGATCCTTCCACACCCTACAAACACGGTTTCAGTGGCCAATGGGGAGAAAGTCCCTAGCTAAAAGAGCAGCAAAGCTATAAAATTTTCCATTGGTACTACTTTATTTCATTTAGAATTTTTTGTCATACCTTTGGCAGGATTTGATATGGTGTTAGTCATCAAATGGTTGCAAACATTGGGACCCATACTGTGGGACTTCTTTGGTTTAACTATGACCTTTGTATTGAGCGGTCGCCAAGTGCTATTACAGGGCAGTCAGGTGGACAAACCCCACCACCTTCATACCATACACGCACAGGACCAACCGGACCGCACTATTGAAAATCTTCTAGACAAGTTCTCTGACTTCTTCCATGAGCCTTCCTGATTGGCTCCCTTGAGACACTGTGACCATAGGATCTGTTTAAAACCAGGTTCTAATGTGGTGGTAGTTCGACCGTACCGGTATCCACACCTATAGAAGGATGAAATCAAGCGATAGTGCCAGGCCATGTTACAACAGGGCCTTATTCGCAGTAGTCGGTCCTCCTTTCTCTTCACCCGTATTGCTCGTGAAGAAATATGATGGCACATGGTGATTTTGTATTGATTGTAGGGAGTTAAATGCTTAGACATTGAAGGATAAATTTCCTATTCCGGTAGTGGAGGAGCTCTTGGATGAATTACATGGATCGTGGGTCTTTACTAAACTGGATTTACACTCTGGATATCATCAGCTTCGTATGCACCCCTCCGACATAGAGAAGACAACCTTCCGCACACATCATGGCCATTTTGAATTTGTGGTCATGTTGTTCGGCTTATCAAATGCACCATCCACTTTTCTGGCATTGATGAATGAGATATTTAGCAACTATCTTCGAAAATTCGTAATTATTTTTTTTATGATATACTCATATACAGAAAGTCTAGAGAAGAGCATTTAGCGCATTTACAGATTGTTTTTGAATTGTTACGAGCCCATTAGCTCTATTTGAAAAAATCCAAATGCTCTTTTGAAGTATCACATGTCGCCAATCTCAGCCATATTATTTCACATGAGGGGGTAACTGTTGATCCCGAGAAGATTCAAGTAATTCATGATTGGCCACAACCTCAGTCTTGCTCAGCTTTGAAAGGACTTGTGGGTCTAGCCGGATACCATCGCAAATTCATTCAGAATTATAGTTCTTTGGCAGCACCATTGACCAATCTCCTTAAGAAGAATTCGTTTACTTGGAATGAGGACACCTCACAGTCCTTTGAGGATCTCAAAAGAGCTCTCGCCTCCACCCTTTTCTTACAGCTTCCAAATTTTGGGGACTTATTTGTTGTTGAGTGTGATGCTTCTGGTGGGGGCATTGGGCCCGTCTTACAGTAGCAGTCATACCCCATTGCATATTTCAGTAGGCAGTTGGCAGCTCGTCATCACAAATTGGCAGCGTATGAACGAGAATTAATCGGGTTGGCCAAGGTTGACCAACATTGGCATCCTTACTTATGGGGTCGTGCATTTCTCATCCGTACTGATCATTATAGCCTTAAATTCTTACTTGAACAACACATCACGACTTCACCTCAGCAGCATTGGATCAGTAAGTTGATGGGATTTGATTTTTCAGTTGAGTACCATTCGGGGAGATTAAACAAGGCAGTGGATGCCTTGTCAAGGCGTTTTGAGCACCAGCAGCTCATATATGCGATCAGCCAGCCTCGTTTCCTCATCCTAGACTTGGTGAGAGAAGCCAATGCCACTCTTCCTGTCCTACATGAGCTACACAGAAAAATTACAAAGGGGACAATGGATTCTAAGTGGTCTATCTAGGATTCACTTATTTGCTACAACCGACGGATTTATCTTCCCCACACTTCCAAGTTGATTCCAACCATCCTCTCTTCCTACCATGACAACACACATGAAGGTATTCAAAAAACTTTGCAGCTTATTCGAGCAGATTTTTATTGGCAAGCCATGATGACCTCCATTGCAACATATGTCTCAGCATGTCAAGTATGTCAACGCAACAAAGCCGACCACATAAGTCCAGCAGGTCTTCTACAACCTCTCACCCTCCCTACACAGGTATGGGCCGATATTTCGATGGACTGTGTTGAAGGTCTTTCATAGTCAGCCGAAAAATCAGTATTATTTGTGGTGGTCGATCGGTTCTCCAAATATGCACATTTTATTCCTATGGCTCATCCATATACAACATCACGAGTGGCACAAACTTTCCTTGAGCATATTGTCTAATTACATGACATTCCAAAATCTTCTGCCAGTGATCGGGTCACGGTATTCACCAACACTTTTGGCAGGAACTTTTTCATCTGAGCGACACAAAATTGAAAATTTCCTCGTCATATCATCCCCAGACAAATGGCCAAACTGAGGTGGTTAACCTCACTGTCGAAATGTATCTACGGTGCCTTGTGAGCGATTGTCTGAAGCACTGGGTTCAATGGCTACCGTGGGCTGAATATTGTTACAACACTTTCTTCCACTCCGCCTTCCAATCCACTCCTTTCAAGGTTCTTTATGGTAGGGATCCCCCTCGGCTACTATCTTATACTCGAGCCCGCGAGGATGCCATTGATCAGGCACTCATGGATCCCGACTAGGTGTTACAGACTATTGTAGAACGCCTACGGCGAGCTCAGGTTTGCATGAAAGATGTCTACGACAAGGGACACCAAGACGTCTCATACGAGGTAGGGGACTATGTTTAGTTACGCCTACAACCGTATTGCTAGTAGTCCATTGCGGGACTACCACACCATAAGCTTTCCCCCAAGTATTTTGGGCCTTTCTCCATTATTCGACGCATGGGACCGGTGACCTATCAACTACAACTTCCAACGATGGCCAAGCTGCATGATGTGTTTCATGTATCCTTCCTGAAACCATCTACAGGGTCACCGCCTACATCCACTCCATTCCTTCCTCCAGTGGGCAACTGCCACATCATTCTTACACAAGTCGCGGTGTTACGTTCCCGTTTGGCCAATGACCAATGGGAGATTCTAGTCCAGTGGACAGCTACAGAACCTGACGCAGCTACATGGGAGCGGTTGGACACTTTCAAACAGGTTTACCCAGCTTACAAGCTTGAGGACAAACTCTTTCTCCAAGGGGAGGCAGATGTTGTGGACTCAATAGCTAATCGAGTCATACAATGGAGGAGCACTGAGTTACTGAGTTAATAGCTTTCTTTCATATTGTTTTAAATTCGTTTTTCATGTATTTTTTAAGTTAAATTGCCATAGGGGCAGAATTTTAATATTTAACCCAAAAACTAGGGGGGACGTCAAGCCTACTTAGGGGGCAAAGGAATGAGAAAAGGGCAAGTCTTGAATTAGGTAAACAGTGTTTGGAGTTCTGCTTGACAAGCTCTAGGGTTTGGAGGTCTCCTTGATGAGCGCTAGGTCCAGGTTCCCTCTAGAATCTAAATATCTTTCTATCATCTTTTGATTGTTGTTGCCATTGTTCTATACCAAAGAAGAGAAGGGAGTTGTTGTCCCTTTTCCGAGTTCAAACAGAGGCTTCAACCTCCTTTTCATCATCAGCAGCAAGAGAGGGACTCTACCCTCCTTTCCGAGCAAGAATTGAGGGTTCTCAATCCTCTTATCACAAGCAGCACCAGTACCAGTTAATTGCAGCATCAAGGCCAACAAGAAGAAGGTAAGGAAACCCTAATACTTGAGCCAAAAGTTATACAAGTTCCACTTTTCAGCCCTATCACAAGCAGCAGCCAAGAGGGTTCCAAACCCTCTTTTCCGTAATAAAAAAGGGGAGTCTTTCTCCTCCTGTCCGAGCAACAGCAGTAAGGGCTCGCTGCCCTTGCCCTAAAACAAAAACATAGACTCACAAAGAGAGCTGCTTTTCTCCTATCCGAGATCAGCACAAAGAAATGGTTTTTCTTCTTCCTTACCGAGACCAACCACTCACTTACAGTGTTGGATTCGCAAATCCCACGCCGAGTTACTCGATCCACTAGGGGCCATAACAGGGGAGTGAGGATGGGTGGAGAGGGGAGAATCCCGCGTGCGATTCATGTGGATGATTCACAAAATAGGTGTGAAACCTAATTCTCCCGTTTTTGCCTGAGCAAATTACATGACGTGATTCAAATGAAGATGAAATCATTTTGGACCAAGGGTCTAATCGAATGAAATAAGTAATGCTGGAGTAATTCATGTCTGATTCATTTTGGACTAACCCCCCCTAAGTGTGATCCCCCTAGACAATAAAATATGTTGACATAGAAGGAGAAGGAGACGATGCCGAGATGGAGAAGAGAGTGCAAGAGAATTCGACAGAGGAGGAAATACGTGTCCCGTGGCACTGGTGCACCACTAATGGCCTAATTGAATGAACTACGTATTGCACTTGAACTTTATTGTTGACTAACCCCCCCAAAAGTGGGTAAGAATGCATTACTATTCTCCAAGAAAGGTTATTCTTTTCTAGAGAATAGTTAACTTCTATTTTTAAATAATGTCTTAAATATTAGTATTATCATTTCAAATGTAATTTTTAGAAATATAATTACAATAATTAAATATAATTATTTTTTATTAAAAAATGTATTAATTTTACTGAATAATGTTTTTGTCATATATTAATTATAACATAGTCATTTTATTTTACTAAATTAGTAAATTTAATCAATTATTATTATGTAGATATAATCATCTTTGATATATTCTCAAATAAATTATAAATTATTAAATATTATTTAGTAAATATTATATTTTTCCTTTAAAAAAACTTCATCAAAATTGCAAAAAAAAATTGCTTATTTAGAAAAATAAAACTAATATTACCAATGCTTATCTTTACGAAGGGAATGATGTTTCAGATACCCGCGAATTTCCTATACGCCTGCCCAACTACAGCCAACTTGAACAAACTCGCAAAAGTTAAAACGGTAATCTTATTGAATATTGATCTTTCAGTAAATTTTTTTGTCGCGCACGCTCTCTGCAACAGCCCGACGCAAAATCCGTGTTCCGTCTTATCTGGAGTCTTCATGGATGATTTGCAGAGGAGCCGCACCAATTTCAGAGATCTTTTTACATTCAGTTTCGAGAGAACAGTGTCGATCCTAGAATTTATCCAAGTTGTGTATCGCTGATTTCAAGGGAAAATGAAATGAAAAAGAACAGAAAAGCCCCTTTAGTTTAATGAAAGAACATCATCAATACCCTCTATAACTGCGACGAGTTTTATACACGAAAGAACAAAAGAATCTAGTAAAAGAAAGTATACAGACACAGACGCAGAATTTATGTATAGATCAGAAACTGTAGAAACCAGAAAAGAGAAGGAAAAAACATGCAGAGAGCCAATTAATGTTTCTGGGTCCTCTTCTGATACTTGTCCTTGATCCAGTGGAAACCCGTAAATGTCCCTTCCTTGACCTTCCTCATCCCTGTAGCAGCGACCGCCTTCGTCTTTCCGAAGCCCTCAATAACCTTCTTCCCATACTTCTCTTTCGCAGATTGCTTCTTCTCCGAACGAGGGTATGGGCTGCCGTAATCCCACTGATCCGCCCATGCAGTCTCGTATGAGCTGTTCCCGTTCATCTTTCTCACAGAAAGCTAGAAAACCAGACGCCAAGGAAGTCAAGACTCAGTACAAAGGGAAATTCGTATGAGAATACAGAAGTTGCCAATTGGTTGTGGCTAGGCACATATTTATAATGGATTAGGTCGGTGAAGCAATATGCTTGGTTTCAACACGGTAACACATACTATTTGCATGTGTAGACTCTCCGATGTCCAAAAGACTAAATTAGCCTTGATTCTTTCTCAAATTAGAAAGAATAGTCATTTTATACGGGGTTATTTTAGGAAAATAAAGCAGACAGAAAAGAAAGACTTCGATGAAGAGCGAGGCGGACGGACGAATCTTCGGAGAAGAAGACGGTTTCGGTCTTCGCCTTCTGGAAGCGCATCTTCGACAATTCTTCGACGATTCACAGGTCGCACGCCTCTGAAATTATATCGGATTTACCCCTACGCCTCTTAAAGATTACACTGTTGAGTGCCGGAACATCAAGGGTGAATTCGGAAAGATAGTCCAAAATTCTCTCGTCAAAAGCGAGATATGTGCAAATATCCCTGACCCGTTGCCACATTTTACTCCGTCAAAAACCCCATGAAGCTTCTTATTATAAAAAAAACAACTATAAATTGTTTCCAGATAACGGAGACAGGCCGCCCTGAGGCTGTTGACACCATCTTCGTGTTATTAGTTAGCAACCAAAGAGGCAAAGACTAGTTGGCCTAATCTTCAATTCTACACTCTTCTAAAGCTGGCTTTTGGAGTTAACTCTTATAAAATCAGATTGTGGCGGATCGTCCTAATTGGCATACTTTCAGTATGCACGGATTGATGGATACTCGAATAGCTACCCGACATTTTGTTATAATTTTTACAGTTTTACCCGCATTAATTGGCTCAGATGGGCAGAAAAATTGGGTAATTTTTTTATGGAACTTGATTCTTCAATGAATTTCTAAAGAATCAGTTTTGAAACTTGGCATCAAATTCGACCAATTTGAGTTAACAAGAAAAAATTCTTCTTATCCATTTCATCATCAACAATTGTTTATTATTTATTTTTATTTTTTATCTCATCCTTTTGGGAGACAATTTTATGGTAATAAAATTTATATAAAAAATGATAATATTTGGGTATTTTATAAATACATCCTTCTCTTAGACGATATATTTTTAATACCGCATAGGAAGTTACCAAAGATAACATATAATTATAGTCTAATATGTTGGAAGACACCTCAAGTGGCATTAAGGTAATAACCTTACCCATGTTAAGGAGGTGGCACAAAGGGTAATTTAGTGATATTCTCATAAGGATGACACAAGGGTGTAATTATGTAAGATGATGTATGTCTACTTTTCTTTTTTCTTTTTGGAAGATTGTTGCCCTAAGGGTATTGTAGTTATTGTAACCTTCCTTAATAAACTATATATAGAGATTCAAAGCAAGGGGAAGATCATTAAGTCTCCCCTTTTCTCTCAAATTCATCTCTAGCCTTTCTCTCTTCTCCCAAGCTCTCTAGAGCTCCATCTCTCTCTTGTCGTCTCTCTCTTTCTCTCTTTTCTTCTTTCTTCCTCTCTTTTCTTCTCCTCTTCTTCCTCTCCTCCTCATCCTCTACTTGAGGACTTTATCATGGGATGCTAAATCCAACATGGTATTTGACCATTGGGTTTAGAATATCGACATTAAGGTGGTAATTAAGTAAGCTTTTATCAAGCTTCATGTATTGTTTTCTATGAAACATGGCTCGACAAGCAAGATAAGTGTCTTTTGTTTTTTCACCCTTCATGAGATGATTTTGATAATGTCTTGATCTCGGCAAAAGCTTTACTGATTGTTTCTCCTATGGATAAATGGTAAGTGTTTCATCTCATGCATGATGACGTCTTGTGCTCAATTTATTTTTCATGCAAGAGAATGCTCGATTTAATCTTATGTTGGATTATCATAATTTTGATTTTCTCTCCTATAAAAACATATGTTCGATGCAATTTTTTTTCTCTTGATGTATATGAGTATTATCTAGATCAAAACATGATTAAATTCGTTCAAGACTGGTTTATGGTGTTGTTTGTATGTTTTACTCTCTAAAGTGCTCGTTGAAGGCTGATTTTCTGGTTACAAAGAGGATAATTTTTTTAAAGGTGTTGGTATTTTTTGCACGATTTTTTATCTTCCATTGGCTGTTTTATACTTTGGATTATCTTACCCAAATAAATCAAGGAGAAAAGTGTAATATCAAGTTGTGATTTATCTTGAAAAAAAAGGAAGGTTGAAAAAAAGAAAATGTTGTCATTTATCTATGTAAAGGCTTCCTATATTAGATTATTCTCTTGAATTTATTTCCTAAATCATTTAGGAAAGAAGAAAGTCAAAGATTGAGATCTTATCCTCATAGTTGGAGCAAGAGTCATAGAAGGAAAGCTGCCTTCTTTAAGAAGATCTTCTAAGTTGTCCAAGATTCCTTGAGATTTCACTTGACTTTATAATTCTTTCTTAATTGAGGAAGATTTTGAATCAATCATATATGATTTGGATTAGCAAGTGGAGTCATAATTTTCTTGATTATATGCATGATTAAGGCTTTGGTTTTGTTTGGCTTAAGTGTGAATTATTAATTGACACAGTTTGGCTAGATTGGTTTCCTTTCCTCTATTATTGGTTGGTTGATGTAGTGCATTGAATATACATTGGTGATGGGTGAAGATTATGTGAATATGAGTGGTAAAAGTGACTTACTTAAGATTACCACTATACCCTTGAGATGGTTATCAAATTACTTAAGTTGGGCCCAGTCGGTTAAGAGATTCCTTATCACTAGAGTTCTCTTAGGACATTTGACCAAACCAACACCACCCATAGATGAAGATGATAGTTCCTATATCAAATGGCTCAATAATGACACACTTGTCATTAGTTGACTAATTAACAACATGGAGGAACATGTGACAAATAATATTGTCCACCTTGAAATTGAAAAGCATATATGGCACACTTGCTCCAAGGTGTACTCTAGCACCGAGAATTTACAGATATTATATGATGTGTTTTAGAACATGTTTATAGCAAACACAAGGAGAGAACCTGCATGCGTTCTTGGCTAGATTTAGAGGGATGATTCAAGAGTGGAAACTTGTTCAACCTATTCAACTGATATATCGGCTCAAGAAAAGAAATGGGAGGCCTTAGCAGTTGCTATCCACTTGTCCAATATCAAGCCATGTCTTGAAGTGGCCAAAATCTATCTCCTTGGCTCCTCCACACTTCCATTATTTGATAACATCAATGCAACATTACTTTGAATACTTGATCCTTCCTCCATCTCTAATACTGAAGTATCATATGCTATGTACTCAGGAAATAAAGGTACATCTTCTACCACTAGAGGGCGTGGTAGAAATTATAGAAAAGGTCGAGCAAGAGGTGGTAGAAATGGCTCTGGTCCTTCAAGGTCAGACAATAGGGCATGCACTCACTATGGTGGACTGAACCATCTAGTGGATACCTGTTGGAAGCTTCATGGCAAATGTAACTGGGTCCCTGCCAAGCAAGCCTCAGTTCAAAATGAAAAGAATGCTGCCCGATCCGAGTCACAACGAGGAAAGTAGAATCTCACTAATGATGATAATGATCTCTTCCAGAGAATGAAAACTTTGATGGTATCTTCTCGATCTTCTCTAGCACCTTCAACTACTACTGCTGCCACCATTGCTTCAGGTATGGTTTCTGCCACTTCGTCCTCTTAATTCTAGATCATCAACTCAAGGGCCTTCAAGCATCTTACACGTCATAAGAGTTTGTTACATTCCCAATCTCCATGTCTACCAAGTAAGTTTGTTACCATTGTCGACAGATCCCAAACCAAAGTTCTTGGGAAGGGATCCTCCCTTGTTAAACCATCTCTTCCGCTTACCGAAGCCTTGTTTGTCCCTCAATTTCCTTTAAATTTGTTATATGTTTGCCAGTTAACCAAAGGTTTTAATTGCTCCATCACCTTCTCAACTTCTTCTTGTGTCTTCCAGGATCTCACAAAGAAGCAAGTCATTGGTGGCGGCCATGAACAGGGGGCCTTTATTACTTGCTAGTCACTGCGATTGTGACTTCTCAGATAGAGGCAAGGTTATGGCACAACTGGTTTGGCCATCCATCTACAACATCGGTTCGACACTTATTTCCACCCTTAAAAACTTTACCAACTTTTAACTATGAAGTGTGTCAGTTAAGCAAACACCGAAGGACATTGTTACAATGTGGGGTCCACCATGGTGCACGAGCTTGTGGGACGATGCCGAGAAGAGTCCTCACCCAAGATAGCACGAGTTAAGAAGATAAGAAGCACAAACTGAAATGAGTTAGAAGACTTGAAGATCAAGTGGGACCCACAAAGATACCACAAGCTGGAATCTTATCAATATGAGGTGGAAGATCATGTGGGACCCACAAGGATAAGGCCATGAGTGTTATGGACTCTATAGCATCACGAGTTGCCAGCAGGCGTAGGAATTAATTAATGTGATTTTCAATTTCCATGTAATTGTCTTTGGTTTGGATTGGTTTAGCATTTATTGGTTTGAACCATTGACCCAAGGGGTCTAAAGTATTTTGGGTGTCCTCAACCCTATTTAAAGGGATGGCTAGGGTAATGAAGAGGTAGTAATTGAGTCTTCTCTAGCTTAGATTAAATTAGATAAACAGGTCGAGAGCTCCTTCAAGCTCTCTCCCGTTTTTCCCCAATTCCTTTTCCAAAATTCTGTCTTCACCATTCCATCATTCTATCTCAACGTCAAGCAAGGTAATGGAAGGAAGAGAAGAGAGGAGGGTGACAAGATCCATGTCGTGATGATCCTAACAACGAGCTGGCCCCCTCCCTTATCTCCACGTTCTTGAAGAAGAGTTATAGTTCAACTTATATTAGAACTCTATTAGATTGTGTTATCCTTTCATGACAGACTTATCTTAGACAGTTAGAATTGGAATGTAAGTAAAGGTTAATTGTATAAGGACTCTATCACTTTCTCTACTATAAATAGAGGTGTTGTAATTCAGAATTAATCAAGTTCTACAAATCTCTCTTGAGTAAATATCTCTCTCTTTGCTTGGCGCACACCTTGTTCCTTTTCTCTTCTTCTCTCTACCCGAAAGCCTTCTTCTGCTTTTGTCCTTTTTCTTCCTTTCTTCCCTTGCTCGAAATATTGAAAAAGGGATCCTAAATTCAACTTGGTATCAGAGCAATAAATTTAGGATCCCTACATCAAAAGGAATGCTCTAAGAAGATATGATCAACACCATTCATTGAAGGCTCCTTGTGAAGGAAAATAAAAAAGTGTGAGATAAGTTCCTTCATTATTTTTTTTTATTACTTCATATTACTGGTTTCCAGTTTTAGAGGATGATTTAAAGATGAGTATTTGAATGTTTTTCATCTTATGAGATTGTGGATATGATCGCCTCTCGATCTAGAAGAAGCTATCAAAGCAGTTTTGTCAGTTTGGAATTTCTGTTAACCAAGACCAGTCCACGATCAGATTGTTGATTTTTTTTTTTCGTGGGAACAAGATTCCCATGATATAGAATATTGATATTGAGTCTAATATGAGTGGTTATTTACTCATAAAAAAATCAGAATAATGATTGTTTAGCGTCAATGCTAAATTTCACAATGCACCAAGTTGTTTGAAGAATACTACATGGATATTTTGATTAGAAGTTTTTGAAGAATTATTTTCATTGAAGTGCCTATTATGGCTAAAGAAAATATGAGTAGCAAAGGTGGTATGCTCAGAATTACCACAATACCCTTACGAAGGGCATTGAATTTTATGAGTTGGTCCACATCGGTTCGGAGGTTTATAATAACAAAGGACCTGCTTGGTCATCTCACCAACCGTGGACCACCTATTGATCAAGAAGACATTTTTTATAAAAAATAGTTAAAAAATGATACCATTGTGATTAGTTGGCTAATCAAAAGCATGGAAAAATTGTGGAAAGAATGCACTCATTGTGGGAGATATGGCCACACTATCAATATATGCTATTACAAGGAAAGGATTTGCTGTGGAAAAAAATGATCATTATGGAGAAATATGTTATAATGCCAATGACAACTCAGACTTGACAAGGCTAATCAAGCCTTGGTAGGTGATAAGGATCTGCCCACAAAATCAACTGAAAAGAAAATTTTTACTGATGAAGAATATGAGTTGTTTTAGAAAATGATGGGTTCTTCTCCAAGTTCCTCATTAAATACCGCTACCACCACTGATTCAGGTATGCTATCTGCCTCATCTTCAACCTGGCTAATTGACTCAGGTGCCTCTGAGCATCTTACAGGTAATGGACATTTATTACATTCTGTATCTCTGTGCCTTTCACATAAGTTTGTTACCATAGCTGACGGTTCTCAAACCAAGGTTCAAGGGAAAGGAACCACTTCTGTTACACCATCACTTCCACTCACTGATATTCTATTTGTTCCTACCTTCCCTTTGAATTTATTATCTGTTAGTTAGCTGACAAAGTATTTTAATTGCTCTATCACCTTCTCACCCACTTCGTGTGTATTTCAGGATCTTATAACGAAGCAAGTGATTGGTGGAGGCCGTGAACAAGGGGGACTATACTACCTAGATGTGCCTAAAATAAATACTGTTTCCACCAATGCAAATGAGACAAGACTTGGCACAACCGGTTGGGACATCCATCTTCACAATCTCTTCATTATATGTTTCCTATTCTTAAAGTCAGGTCCTAGTTTAATTGTGAAGTTTGTCTACTGAGTAAACATCAAAGGAGTACATACTCACCTCGTCCAGAAGTCACAAGTATTACTCCATTTTCATTAATTCATACCAATGTATGGGAACCCTTGAGTATCTCAAATATTTCTCAAGTCAGGTATTGTTATGCACACAATAAAATTATTATTTTAATTATTTTTCTTTTAATTTACTTTATTTTATTTCAGCTTTAAGCCACATGGTATTTTTGGAATATTTTATTTATAGGAGTATTTTTGTAATAATTTATCTTAAACCTTTAAGGGTGAATCCTACTTAAGGGGTAAGAGTAATGAGAAAGACAAACATTGATTTTAGGTTAATTTTAGGTTCAACAGGCTTAGAGCTCTCCTTGACGAGTTCTAGGGTTTTCAAGCTTCCCTTTGGCTTGATCTTCGTCTCCTCTTCCTCCTCCCTACGAATCCATGTGTCAGATTCGAGACCATAACAACTGGTATCAGAGCTGGAATACAATGAGTGATTCTTCGTCCCAAGAAAAATTGATTGCCTCGCTTGAATTATTGGAAGAAATATGTGCAGGACTTATAGAACGAAAAGAATATTTGCGGGATGGAATGCATAGATTTTCCATTGAACGTTCTACAAGGAAGCAACTGGCTCCCGCAGAAAGGGTCATACGACCTAAAATCTCTGAGCACGAAATAAGCACTGAACGAGAGGCAATCGATCGAGATGCTATCTCAGACGGGCAGGAGAAGCAAGAAATCAGAGAGCCCTCTGTATCTCCAGCGACGGCAACATCCGAATTTGAGGATTTAGAAATTCCGAAATCAGAAGGGTACTCAGAAATTCCGAAATCGGAAAATTCGAAATGGGGTTCGACATCAAATCCGAAATCGGCCACAACATTACCAAAATTGGAAGGCGGGAACCCAGATTTTGGGAAATTGGAAGGGGATTCGGCCAAAACCTCGTCGGTAATGGCTGATGTGGGTTCGACCTCAAAAAAACCCTCCTCACGGCCAGCAGAATGTCTACAGATGGAAGCATTCCTATCTGACTCTATTTCGACAAATCTCCAAGAGGCTATGGTCCAAGGGGCTGCTATTTGCCACCAGAAATTAAGAAAGAGGCTCCATCGGTGCTGTCGAAAACAACTACAGGGGGCTTTGGCTTTCGGATTCTCCCTCTCCCTCACAATCTCTCTCTTAGCAGTCCAGTGGGGAACTATCTTCAACAAAATTGGGGGTAAGCTTCGGAAACACCCTCAAATATTAGGTCAAAACAAGTCTTTCATGGTGTTGATATGGCTAAAAAGGATTGAGCAGTAGCAACGCAGCTCAAAAATTTGGGATGAAGGTTCTCTGTTTCGTGAAACAGAGAAACAATGCCCAAGTGATGGAATTTAGGCTTGGGTGTATGCTAATCAAGATGAAATTTTTCGAAGGATGCCAGTGTTGGGATCTTCCTAGGCCATGGATCTCGTCACCCTTCTTCCCTCTCTTCCCTCCAGATTGGCTGTTGACGCTGGAAGAGAACTCCTATTCTTGGAACGTGTAATGGTGGAAATGGATTGAGCCTTGAGGAGGCTCAACTTGGACCTCTAAGGGAGAATCCGACCTAGACCTTTGAGAGAGAATTCGACCTGGCTAAAACTAAATGATTCAATGCTTAATCTTCATTTAGCTCTTTGTCCCAATAAATAGGTTTGGGGACAAAATTACAACTCAGACCCATAGGTCACATTGTTCACGCAAAATTACATTCAAACCAAACCAAACCAAACCAAATTCAACATACATGAAAAGGGAAATAGCATAATTTAATTCCTAAGTTTATTGATAACTCGGGATGCTATGGAGTCCATAACATCACCCCCCTCTTGGAGAAAGAGCTTGTCCTCAAGCTCGAAAGAGGGGTAGAGAGCCCTGAAAGCGGCTAAGGGCTCCCATGTAGTGTCAATGGGGTCAGTATCAGCCCACTACACTAGAATCTCCCAATCGCCCTAATGCGGCAAGCCTACAACACCTGTGCTGGAATAGAAAGGACCTGACCCTCATGTAGCGATGGCAGAGGTGTGTGTAGGAATGGGGAGTCTCCCTGGAAGGCCTTCATTTGGGAGACTTGAAACACATTATGGATCTTGGATTTTGGTGGAAGCTGCAAGCGCGACTTTGTCAATGCGGTCTAGTACCTAAAAGGGCCCATAATATTTCAGGGAGAGTTTGTGACGTTTGGAGGCTGTCAGTGAAAGCTGCCAGTAATGTTGGAGACATAGCCACACATAATCCCCTGGAGAGAAGAAGACGTCTCGGTGCTTGTTATCATAATAGAGTTTCATAGCCTGTTGGGCTTCCTGGAGATGAGTACGTACCTCATGGAGCATGGCGTCCCTTTCGGCTAAAGCTTGGTCCAAGGTGGCGACCTTGGATGCACCTGGTTCATACGATAAAAGCCGAGGTGGATCTCTGCCAAACACTACCTTGAATGGAGTAGTGCTGAGTGTGTTGTGGTATGATGTGTTATAACAGAATTTGGCCCATGCCAGCCACTGAACCCACCATTTAGGTTAGTCCCCCACAAAACAACGAAGATACATCTCAAGCATCATGTTGACCACTTCGGTCTGTCCATCAGTCTGCGGGTGGTAGTCAGAAGAGAACACCAATTTGGTGCCTTGCAGCTTAAAGTGTTCTTTCCAGAATATACTGGAGAAGATGGCATCCCTGTCACTGGTAATGGACGCAGGCACCCCATGTAACCAGAAAATATTATCCATGAAGATCTGAGCCACATGAGCTGTTGTGTAGGGATGCGCCAAAGGGAGGAAATGGCCATACTTGGAGAAGCGATCAACCACTACAAATATAACGGGTTTGCCTGAAGAGGTGGGAAGGCCATCAATGAAGTCCATAGAAATATCTGACCATACCTGTGATGGTAGTTGAAGAGGTTGGAGCAACCCTTCTAGACTTAATGATTTGGCCTTGTTCCGTTGACAAGTCTGACAAGCTGCCACATACGTTGTAACACTTCTCTTCATACCCTTCCAAAAAAATTCACGACTGAGGCAGAAATATGTTTTCTGTCTGCCCTCATGTGTACTATCATGGAAAGAGGTTAAGATGCTGGTAAGTGGCAAGGTGGGGTGCAGAAAAATCCTATTTTTGAACAGGATAAGATGATCCTGGATCGTCCAAAGGCTATCCGAGGTCCCCTACTAAATATCATGATATAAGGCAATGAGTTCGGGATGCTGATGTGTCTCCTCCCTAATAGAGTCCAACAAAAGACTTCTGGGCTGACTGATAGCATGCAATTGTGGCTCTAGAATATCCCAGTGAGACAAGGCATCAGCCTTCACATTCAGACTGCCAGGTTTATACTCAATGGTAAAGTCAAACCCCATCAGTTTACTCAACCAGTTCTGCTGAGGAGAGGTCGTGAGACGCTGCTCAAGAAGATACTTCAGGCTTGAATGATCGGTCCAAATAAGAAATAGGCACCCCTAGAGATAAGGCCTCCAATGTTGGATGGCTTTAGATAAACCAATCAATTCCCTTTCATAAGCCGCAAGTTTGTGATGGTGTTGGCCAAGTTGTCGGCTGAAATAAGCGATCGGGTGGCCTTGTTGCTGTAACACTGCACCTATACCCCCGCCTGAAGCATCACATTCCACTACAAATAACTCATCAAAGTCCGGTAGCTGCAAAACAAACCCTGAAGACAAGGCTGCCTTCAATTGCTGAAAAGAATGATCCGTTGGCTCGGACCAGCTGAAAGTATTTTTCTTGAGGAGATTGTTGAGCAGCGCTGCAATCTGTCTGTAGCTGCGGATAAATTTTTTGTAATAACCAGCGAGGCCCAAAAATCCCTGTAGCGCTGTGATGGATATGGGAGGTGTCCAGTCTGTGACGGCCTGAATCTTGCTCATGTCAACCTTTACCCCAACGGCGGAAATAACGTGGTCCAAGTATGCCACCTCGGTTGTGCCCATAGAATATTTAGACTTGTTTAAAACCAAATGATGTGAACGGAGGAGAGTAAATACCTGGTGAAGGTGCTGAAGGTGCTCGTCCCAATGTTTGCTATACACCAATATATCATAAAAAAAAGACTAGAACATATTTCCGTAAGAGAGAGCTAAATACCTCATTCATGAGGGCTAGGAAAGTGGAGGGCGCATTTGAGAGACCAAAGGGCATCACTAGGAACTCGAAATGCCCATGGTGCGTGTGGAATGCGATCTTCTCCACATATGAAGGATGACCTCTAATCTGATGATAACCTGACTTTAAGTCCAACTTTTTAAATATAGTGGTGCCATGTAACGCATCTAACAGCTTGTCCACCACGGGAATGGGAAATTTGTCTTTAATTGTGTTAGCATTGAGCTGCCTGTAGTCCACACAAAATCTCCAGGACTTGTCATGTTTTTTAACCAATAACACCGGGGATGAGAAAGGAGACTTGCTAGGCTGAAAAATTCCCTGGGCCAGCATATTTCTGTAAGTGGGGGTAACGGTAAGGTCGAACCACCACAGGTTATGTCCCCAGTTTCAATCTGATGCGGTGATCACAGTGGCGAATAGGCGAAAGAGCAGTAGGTTCCTGAAATAAATCTTCAAAGTCTGTAAGTAATTGAGATAACTTACAGTGCTTGGCGCTCTGGACCTGAACTGCCTGAAGTGTGCAGGGCACAGTAGCATGTGTGCCATGCACGGTGATCTGACGCTAGCCCTCTGTGAAAGTCATGGTCAAGGCCTGAAAATCCCACAAGATAGGCACCAACATCTGGATCCATTTAACTCCGAGTACCAAATCAAATCCTGCTAGTAGAATCACCAAGAAATCGGCAATAAAGGAGTAGCCCTCAATACAAAAGGGGGTGGTTGTAGAGATACCCACACTGGTGTTTTTGGCCCCATTGGCCACTGCGACTGAGAGGCCTATTTTCTGCTTGATTACCAACCCAAGCTATTCTGCTGCTGGCTGACTTATGAAGTTGTGCGTGTTGCCAAAGTCAACTAAGGCTAGTAACTGTAGAGGGTGAAACTTGGCCTGAACTTGCATTGTGTTGGAACTGTGCATGCCAGTCATGGCATGGAGTGAAATAGCTGGGGCATCATGTTCTCTCTCAACATTATCTACTTCTTGGAGTATTTCTTCAGTATCCTTACAGAGAAGCACACTGAATAATATCTTGCATATGTGACTCTGGACATATTGTTCATCACAATTAAAACAAAGACCCTTCGCCCTTCTCTGTTCCATCTCTTGTCTATTCAATTTTTTTTATGTATGGTACTGGCGGTGTGGAGGAAGAACTCTCTGCACATGGAGCTGCACTGTGTCCAGTACGTGGAGGCCCTGAATAGGGTGAGGGTGCAGTGGTAGTCGCCCTGCTTGGCCAAGCTGGTCTTGGAAGTAGGGATTCCTTCAGAACTCGCTGTTTAGAATCAATGGTCCTGGCCAAGTTCATAGTGTGGTCCAAATGTCTAGGTTTGTGTAATTCAACCTCCAGACACAGGGCCTCTGTCAAGCCAGCAGTAAAAAGGTTAACATACTAGGAAGGCTTGACATTGGTACTGGCTCTAGCCAAGCATTCCTGGAAGGTCTTTTGGTACACTTCAATTGTACCCATCTGTTTCAAATTCACCAATTCCCCCAACAGATTGCTACTGGCTAGAGGACCAAACCTCAGCATGCAAGATTGTTTATATACATCCCAATCCAGAACCAAATGTTCATTTGTGAATTGGTGGAACCATAGAAGCGCTTCATCGAGCATGTGAAATGTGGCCAATTGGACCCGATCATCCGCCGATGTTTTTTTATGGTAAAAGAACTAGTCATATCGATGTAACCAGATCAAGGGGTCCTTAGACCCATCAAATGTAGGAAAGTCCAATTTCACATACTTGGGAACCAAATTAGGGGCAGTAGCATGAGGTCCCAATGGGGGATGTGGGTGGCACAACTGTGGTGGGTGGTTCACTGCCGGTGTGTATAGCTTCCCGGCGGCGGTGCTTGAAGCCCATTGTCCTCATGTCGCCAGAGGAGGAGTTGGATTGATGCATCCATGGCTGCATGGCCGAATGCAGGGCAGTCATGGTCTGCAAACCTCATCAATGGATTCCTCTGTCCATTGACGATTTTCATCAGTCAATTGACGCAAATCCTCTGGGGAAGAGGAATCCACAAGGTTGGACCTATCTGATACCAAGATGTTGGGATCTTCCCGGGCCATGGATCTCGTCACTCTTCTTCCCTCTCTTCCTTCCAGATTTGTTGTTGACGCTGGAAGAGAACTCCTATTCTTGGAACGTGTAATGGTGGAAATGGATTGAGCCTTGAGGTGGCTCGACCTGGACCTCTAAGGGAGAATCCGAGCTAGGCCTTTGAGGGAGAATCTGACCTGGCTTAAAACTAAATGGTTCAATGCTTAATCTTCATTAAGCTCTTTGTCCCAATAAGTAGGTTTGGGGACAAAATTACAACTCAGACCCATGGGTCACATGGTTCACGCAAAATTACATTCAAACCAAACCAAACCAAATTCAACATACATGAAAAGGGAAATAGAATAATTAATTCCTACGTCTATTGATAACTCGGGATGTTATGGAGTCCATAACAGTCGGGATCCATAAAATTAATTTTTTGGGGTCGTCTGAATTTTTTTTCTGTGGATGAACACAGTACTTGTGCGAATGTGAGTTATCAAATTGAAGATGTGAGGTTTAATTTTCTAGATCCCATGTATGCTGTTCGGCCATGAACCTCAAATTTGAATTTTTGGCCTGGAGGGTTTCTGTTCTGGGAAGTAGAGAAACATAACCATTTTGAAGAAATTCCGGCTTGTGTTTATGCATTCCAAGATGGAATTTTTTTGTGGATGCCGGGAGTGATAGAAATTTTTTTTTGGATGTGGTTTTCTGTTTCTACTGTTGAGAACAGCAGTAGTGAGCCTCTTCAAATTTTTGCTGCACGCATGGATGAAGGACTGGTTTCATATTCTTTTCTATCTAATCTGTATAAACCAACTGATCACATTCATTATGAAGAAGATTTCCCTCCTTCTGTGTGGACTGCCTCTGGAGGAAAGGGTTCTTGTGCCTCAGGGCCAATGCCTTTCATGCAAGTGTTCACTTATCAATTGTCTTTGAAGTTAGATCTTCTTGATGGAGGAAATGAGTCACGCGAGGATTCTCAGATTTCTACTCAACAATTTCAGAGACCTCCTGAAGTGAACTTGAGAAATATGTTGAATGGTATATAAGCTATCATAACAGGTAGTTCTAAGGGCCCTGCTATGATAGAAGATTCATGGGATAGTAAGTCCAATTGGTCATTTCTGGGTTCTAAAAAGAATAGTGATGCAACTTTTTTGGGTATTCAGGATAGGGGTGAAGATTTTATGACAATATTTGGCGAGTATGGAAACATTACAAGCGTTGTAGTAATGAGAGAAGGAGATGCGAAATCCAAATATTTTGGATTTGTTAACTTTGAGAATGCGGAAGATGCTGCTCTAGCTGTTGAGGAGCTTAATGGGAAAATATTGATGACAAGGAGTGGTATGTTGGGAAGGCCCAAAAGAAATCAGAAAGGTAGATGGAATTGAAGGGACTGGTTGAGCAACTGCTATCTCATATGGCTGCTGCTATTGTAGTGCAGATAAGGGCAACACAGTAGAACCTACAAACTGAAAAATATAATGCAGCCAAGTACCAGAAACTTTATGAATCAATTTATACCAAGAGATATGAGATAGTAAATGGAGTAATTGCAATCGAAGAATCTACAACACCCGTTGAGGAGGTTTCTGGAGAAGAAAATGCAGTTGAGGAGAAAGGTGTTCTTACAGTGATGCAAACTAATGAAGTGCTTGCAGAGGAGATACAAGAGCGTGATGAAGGGGTTCTTAACTATTTGAAAGATATCAAGTGGTCTAGGATTGATAATCCCAAGGGCTACAAGTTAGAGTTCTGTTTTTTTATCTCAATCCATATTTTACAAATACTGTCTTGGTCAAAATTTATCACATGACCGATGAGGATGTACCCTTTTTTGGAGAAAGCAACAGGGACAAAGATTCAGTGGCTTCCAGGAAAGAACTTCACACAGAAGGTTTTGGAGAAGCCTAAAAAGGGATCAACGAACACCAAACCCATCTCAAAACCTGAAAAGTGTGAAAGTTTCTTTAATTTCTTTAGTCCTCCACAATTCTCTAATGATGATGATGATATTGATGCAGAAACTGCTGCACAACTTCAGAATCATATGGAACAAGATTCTAATATTGGATCCACCATTAGAAACAAAACTATCCCACATTTTGTCTCATGGTTTACGGGAGAGGCTACTCAGGGTGGCGAGTTTGATGATATAGAAGGGGATGCGAATGAAGATGATGAAGATGTTGATGAAGATGATGATGATGAAGAGGACACTGCTGCCAAAAACAGGCCAAAGAAGGTATCTGCTAGACGGAAGGTGAAGAGAGGAGTACCCCATGGGGTAGGCCAAGAGAGGCCTCCAGAGTGCAAGCAGCAGCAGAGACAATGGTCCAAGTGGGATTGACGAGAGAGGATGGTATAGAGGCTTCAGGCCAAAAAAAATAAAAAATAAAAAATAAAAAATAAAAAATAAAACTGCTACTAGGGTGGAAAGCTCCAGTTTTGGGAGTCTAGAGGGCAGACACAACTACCGTGGATGCTACCAGGTGGAGACGTCGGCATACAGACCCCACCTTCGAGCTTGATGACAAGCTCTTTTTCCCAGGGACTGTAATGTTATGCACACAGTAAAATTATTATTTTAATTGTTTTTATTTAATTTACATTATTTTATTTTAGTTTTAAGCCACATGGGTATTTTTGGAATATTTCATTTATAGGGGTATTTTTGTAATAATTTATCTTAAACCTTATAAGGGTGAACCCTATTTAAGGGGTAAGAGTAATGAGAAAGACAAGTATTGATTTTAGGTTAATTTTAGGTTAAACAGGCTTGCAGCTCTCCTTGACGAGTTCTAGGGTTTTTAAGCTTCGTCTTCCTCTTCCTCCTCCCTACGAATCCATGTGTCAGATCCGGGACCGTAATAGGTATTTTATTACATTTATTGATGACTTCACTCGTACCACTTGGTTGTTTCTATTTAAGGAGTGTTCTGAGATACCATTGATTTGTAAATCTTTTCATGCTATGGTGCTCACTCAGTTTGGTCAGAACATAAAAATACTTCGGGCTGATATTGCCAAAGAATACATTTCCAAAGAACTTGACTCTTTTTGTCAAGAAAATTTCATTATCAATGAAACATCATCTGCCTACACTCCTCAAAAAAATGGTGTAGCCAAACGGAAAAATCGTCATATTTTAGAGGTAGCTCGAGTTTTATTATATGCCATGAAAGTTCCATATTTTTATTGGCCTCATACAGTCCTTACCACATGCTTTCTTATAAATCGTCTACCATCTTCCGTTCTTGGTAATAAATCTCCGTACTCTATATTGTTACCAAATGATGATCCATTTTCACTGGCCTTGAAAATCTTCGGGTGTCAATGTTTTGTCCATATTTGCTCCCCAAAACACAGTAAACTTGATCCTAAATCTATCAAGTGTATATTTCTAGGATACTCTCATACACAAAAGGGTTATGTTTGTTATAATCCCACTCTTCAGTGTTTACTTGTGTCCAGGGATGTCACATTTTTTGAAGACTCCATATTATTCTAACAATGTTCCTCCAGGTTTATCTTCAATACCAGGTTCTCCTCGACTGGTTGTGCCCCATGCTATAGAAACTTCTCAACCCCCAGAAACACCGGCTGACACCACACCTATTGAGTTTACTGATCCCACCGAGGTAAGTCCATCTTCTCCAGTTGTTTTTGGCCCACAATATGATACTCGTCCTATCGCACAAAGAAAATAACCTAGATCATGCACCATACCCTCTACGTCTCATCCCATATCAAATTTTGTGTCTCATCATTATTTGTCCCCTACATGTTGTCAATTTCTCTCTGCTATGTCTTCCATATCTGTACCACTGTCCTATCAGGAGGCTCTCAAACATCCAGGGTGGAAGGCAACAATGGATGAAGAAATATAGGCACTTTATGAAAATCAAACATGGGCTCTAGTCCCACTTCCATCAGATAAGAAACCCGTCAGTTGCAAATGGGTGCTTACTATGAAACACAATCCGGATGGGTCTTTGGCTCAACTGAAGACTCGAATCGTGGCTATGAGCTATACACAATGTTATGAAATTTATTATGAGGAAACCTTCTCTCCAGTGGCAAAAATGAACTCGGTATGTGTGTTATTATCTCTGGCAGCTAACTCTTCCTGGCAAGTATACCAACTTGATGTGAGAAATGCCTTTATGAATGGGGACATCAAAGAAGAAATTTATATGGAACAACCATCTGGGTATATGGTTGAGGGGGAGTCAGTATGTCAACTAAAAAAATCTCTGTATGGTCTAAAACAGTTCGCTCGTGCTTGGTTTGAGAAAATTTTCCAATCCCTCATACGGGATGGATTTTACAGATGCTCTGGAGATCACTCAGTTTTTTTATTAAAAACACACCTAGAGGCAAGGTAATTCTGGCAGTATATGTTTATAATATCATTTTAACTTGTAGCGACTTCGAGGGCATCCAGGAAACAAAAGAAAAAATATGTGTTGAATTCAAGACAAAGGATCTTGGACTACTCAAATATTTTTTGGGTATTGAAGTATTACAATCCAGACATGGGATTGTGCTATCCCAAAGGAAGTATGCCCATGATCTACTGGATGAGACAGGAATGCTGGGATGCAAACTAGCAAACACTCCTATGGACTCAAATACAAAATTATGTGCAGGTATTGGAGAAGATATAGATATCAGGAAGTGGGAAGACTTATGTACCTGTGTGTTACAAGGCCAACTATATCATATGCAGTAAGTGTGGTGAGTCAATACATGCACAAACCACAACTTAGTCATTGGCAAGAACTTGAAAGGGTATTATGATATCTGAAAGGGGCTCCAAGAAGAGGGCTTCTCTACAAAAATCATGGTAACTTCAACATCGAAGGATTCTCAGATGCAGACTGGGCCGAATCCCCGGATGACGAGAAAACTACTTCGTGATTTTGTATGATGGTTGGAGGGAATTTGGTTACATGTAGAAGTAAGAAGCAAAATGTAATAGCACGGTCTAGTGCAGAAGCAGAATACAGAGCCATGGCACACACTGTTAGTGGCCTCCTATGGATAAGATATCTTTTCACTGAATTGGGATTCTACAAAGAGGCTTTGATGGATTTATATATTGATAATCAAGCAGCAATACACATTACATCGAATCCAGTCTTCCATGAAAAAACAAAACATGTTCAACTGGACTGCCATTTTATAGGAGAAAAGTTCCAAACGGGTCTTTTATCTCTAAAGCATATATCATCACAAAGTTAAGTTGCAGATATTCTCACCAAGCTGGTGACTCACAAGATTATGTCTACCATCTGCAGCAAGTTGGGCTTCTACAATGTTTTCTTACCCCCAGTTTGAGGGGGAGTGTTACAATGCGGGACCCACCATGAGGACATGGGATGCCAATAAGAGTCCTCAACCAAGCTAGTACAAGTTAAGAAGATAAGAACACAAGCTAAAATGAGTTAGAAGACTGAAAGATCAAGTGGGACTCACAAAGATACCACGAGCTGGAATCTTATCAATATGAGCTGGAAGATCACGTGGGTCCCACAAGGATAAGGCCATGAGCTAGCCTCCTCCCTTTTCTGCACGTTCTTGAAGAGGAGTTATAGTTCAACTTATATTAGAACTCTATTAGATTGTGTTATCCTTTCATGACAGACTTATCTTAGATAGTTAGAGTTGGAATGTAAGTAAAGGTTAATTGTATAAGAACTCTAACACTTTCTCTACTATAAATAGAGGTGTTGTAATTCAGAATTAATCAAGTTCTACAATTCTCTCTTGAGTAAATCTCTCTCTTTCTCTTTGTTTGGCGCACACCTTGTTCCTCTCCTCTTCTTCTCTCTACCCAAAAGCTTTCTTCCACTTTTCTCCTTTTTATTCCTCTCTTCCCTTGCTCGGAATATTGGAAAAGGGATCCTAAATTCAACAGACATCATATTCTCCTCAAATAGAACTTAAAGGTGTCGCTCCTTTTTCTATTAATTCATTCGGATGTATGGGGACCCTAAAATGTCTCGAACATATCTCAAGTCAAGTATTTTGTTACCTTTGTTGATGACTTTACTCGAGTCACATTGATATTTCTGTTTAAAGATTGGTTTGAATTTTTTTTCCATATTTAAATCCTTTCATGCTATGGTTTCCACTCGGTTTGGAAAAAAAAATATGAGTGTTTCGATTAGATAATTCCAAATAGTACCTATCAAGTGAATTTTATTCCTTTAGTCATGATAATGACATTATTCATCAAACATCACATGCCTACACCCCTCAAAAAAATGGGGCAGCTGAAAGAAAAAACTGACATCTCCTAGAGGTAGCACATGGCCTACTCTACTCTATGAAGGTGTCGTACTTTTATTGGCCTCATGCCATTCTTGCAGCCTACTACCTTATTAATAGGCTACCTTCTTCAGTCCTTAGCCATAAATCCCCAAATACATATTTTTATTTCCAAATGAAGACTCCTTCTCCCTTCCTTTGAAAGTTTTTGGTTGCACATGTTTGGTTCATATCACATCTCTTCAAAAGAGTAAACTTGAGCTGAAACCAATCTATTGGGAAGTTAATTGTCTCTAAGGATGTCATCTTTTTTTAGGACACATATTTTTATTCCTCAAAAGATGGAACCCGGGTATTTCTTCAGTTTAGCCAACTTCGAAGCTCATTGTGCCACTTGATGTTGTTCTACTTCAGCCTCCATGAAGACTCGACCAACACCACACCTGTAAAGTTTATGAATTCCTATATTACGATCTCGAATCTCACACGACGATTCACAGGGAGATGAAGGAGAAGAAAATCAAGCTCTAAGGAGAACTTGTAACGCTAGGTTCATTGAGGAGAACTCACATCCATAGGTTCGTTGAGGAGAACGCACATCCAACAGCTCATTGAGGAGAACTCCTAATCCATTGTTTAACCAAAAATCCAGACTTCCCCTTTCTCATTTCCTTTCCCCCTTAAGTAGGGCTCACAAATACAAGAGTTCATGAGGAAGAAATTACAGTTATGCCACTACGACTACACTTAATAATTTAAATAAAAGCAAATAGCTCAATAACTCAATGACTCGGCTTGCTATTGAGTCCACAACATTACTCCCCCTGGAGAAAGAGCTTGTCCTCAAGCTCAAAGGTAGGGTATGTTTGCCGAAATGTCTCCACATCATCCCAAGCAGCATCCATGGCAACTGCGTCAGCCCATTGGATGACACAATCGGTGTAAGCGCTCCAATGTAGCACCATGGATGGAGAGTTTGTGGGATCTGAAATCCTCCTCTAGGTCTCCTCGTTGGCCGTATGTTCCACTTGAAATTTGTTTTTTTTGTCAGCACCACTCGCTGCAGCAAAAAAAAAAAAAAAAAGCCATACGGTTTAGCATCAAAACACAGGGTTGGTCAACCCACAGTCTGAACCTAGCACCTATTCCACTTTGGCAACCGGCAGGTTTTTATGGTCGGAAGTAGACCATGACTGGCCAACAAGTTGTTTCACCATAATCTTCTGAAACTAATGTGAGAATAAACTCACAATTGAGAAAAGTGAACAAAATGGAGGACTGAAATGTTTTGACTCTGCAATGCACAAAAGAATGGCCAGCTCCCTGCTGCAATTTTCAGATGATGATTTGGTCTGAGTGAGCCGCTGCTGCGGTCTCTTTACCACTTGAAGCTCTTCCTTCATGTCAGGACACACAACAGATTTTGATGAAGAAGACATACTCACTCCATCACGATAGGTAGGGGAATGCATAGGTACAGAATGAATACAAGGCATGTTAGTTGCAATCCTATGAATATGGTTTTTGAGTGCAGACATAGCTTCAGATGTATGCAGGCCATGCAAATCCAATTGCCATTGGTAATATTTGTTGTTCCGAATACATAAAATTTCTTTTGCTCCATTTCCATTCAACTCCTCTGCAACTAACAATTCCTCTAGGGCCTTGAGTGAAAGCTGCTGAGCAGAGAAATGATCACCTCTTATATAGGCATTATTAGCAGTTTGAGAGTGTTGGGTTGCTGACCTCATTATCCTCAGTGCATCATTCCAATGGTTCAAATAAACATCATCCTCCTCCCAGTCAGGTTCAATTGGTACTGAAAATAGTTAGCCTGAAATTATTTGCACCTAGTTTCCATTTTCTGTATTGTTTATCCCATAATAGAGATCAGCAACATGAGCCTCATAAGCATATTCATTCAAGTAAGCCATCAACAGCTGTGCAAAAATTTTAATGAGAACCTCTGCTTCTGAAAAGCAGCTTGAATGCGGACTGTTAAAATCTATCTTGATGTAAGCCTGCAATAGTTTCCCTTGATGTAATGCACCTAGATTGGAGCAAGTTGTGAGTAAACCCACTACAATAAATTTATTGTATGTTCATCACTGGTTTGTAGGCTGCAGTAAAAACTCAAGATTAAACAACTCTAAAATTTGCAAGTGGTCATCAAACCTAGAAAGTGCAGCACTATGGAAACAGAAATAATTCTAGCACTTAACCCAACCACTCTCTCTATGGCAGCATCACCATAAGAAATTTGGGCAATCCTCTCTGCCAATTCGTCATAAGCATATGCAGAATTAATGTTAATAGTAACTCTCCAAATTGCCTCTCTATCGTCCATATTAATTGTCATGATTCCTATCATGCACCTGGTTTCTTCTCTAAACCGTATTCTCTCAGGAGTGTCCTGACCAGTGAGCTATCATCCCATGAATACATTGATGCATACAAGTTAGATAAGATGGAATGATAAAGCAACTTGAAAATCTGCAATTGCACATCCAACTCAAAAATGGTAATTACCTGCTTATGAATAATGCAAAACAGGGACTCACTAATACGTGCTCCAAGCTCCACTGTTCCATGGTTATTGCATCCCGTAAGTAGAGCTCCTAAAATGGAGGTATTGGCTCTACTGGCATTGTGTCAATAAACTCAAGCACCTCATGTGACTGACCTGCTTGACTGAGAACAACAACCATGCAGGCATAGTGTTCAGTCCCTGGAGCTAGTCCATGTTCATCAAGAGACTTGAAGTTGTGCCACATCCTGTACTAAACCATCATGAGCTCAAGCACTGAACAGACCCAGGTAAGTTATCTCATCTAGCACAATGCCATGGGATTGCTTTTCACCAAACAAATCAAGTGAATCTCTGCATAACCAATGTGCTGCAAAACCAGTAGTCATGGCATTCCATGTCAATACGTTGGTTTAATCAAGTGAGGCACCACAAAACACTCTTGCAGCTTCCTCTATGGATCCACACTTAGAATACATGTAAATCATGAAGTTTCTCAAGGCCAAACGCAACTGCAAGACATTGTAGACAACAGAATCTTGATCTCCTCTGAAACCCAGAACTGGTATATCATATTGAATAATGGTCTTAAGCAATGGAAGGATGTTGATGTTACCATATGTATCATTGTAGTTCAAAACACCGCTGCACATTGACCAGATATATGGTAAGTTTGTCCTGTTTGCATGTAGAGATTTCTGAACCTCAGAAAGATTGAGGTAGAAATGCCTTCCATAAGTCATGCACACATCAGCACCTGCACTTTTCTGGGTTGCATATTGTTTTAATCTCAGCTCTTGCCCCACAATTGATGGGTAGAAAACATCAAGTTTGATATCATATGGATTTATGTACTCACCAACCACCTGATTTGCCTCAACAATTGCATTGTTGCACTTAGTGGGTACGTTATGAGAATTGCTAAAGAAATAATCAGCAAAATCGCATTCATTCATTATGACAAGGCCAGTTTAGTCAGAAATCATTCCATGTGACCAAAAGTATTCATAAGTTGCAGGATATCTCTGTCAAGCTTGAGAAGTGGGTTTCCAATAGCTACTCCCTTAATGTTGAACTTGAAGCTAGTTGAATATTTATTGTGGTTCAGCAAAGCTATAGCCAACTGGAGTATATAATGACCTACATAGCTTTCTCCTGTTAGAAACGGGTCTGTGGATTTCAACTTGGGAAATTTTGCATACCATCTCATAAAAAAAACAGATAGCAGAGAGTTCTAAGTGACAATACTCCTATCTGACATTCTCTCAAACAGCCTACGGGCTATGTCAACCTTACCACAACCCGCATACAATCGAATTAAATTGTTCCCTTCACTTTCGTATATCCCAAACTCAAATTTCTCCAGAAGGCCATGAAGTTGTTCCCCTTCTTTGAGCGCCTGAACTCTAGAGCAGGACTTCAATGCACAGGGAAAAGTGTACTTGTCGCGGTTGGCTAAATCTACTATTCCTGAATTTTCATCTTCCGCCAAGGCAACAATTTCCACTTCAAAATCGAAGTCTCTAGAATTTTTTGCTTCTTGTTCCCATATGTGTACACTCCCCTTCGATTTACCAAGGAGATCCTTCCAGCACCGTTGTCGTTGAGAATAATGACCTTAGGAAGCTTTCCGCGACGGCGAATAGTAGAGGCATCTGGCCAAAATTTGTCGTGGAGCTTCTCAGCACGGAAATTTCTAGTCTCCACAACTTTGAATTTCCAGATTCTAGGCTTTGGTTCTAGATTTCCAAGCTTGGTGATTTGAAGTCGAACGACTTCGGGACGACCAAAATTATTCACCAAGACAAAGGCTGCACCATCTTCTTCCAGAATGGCTACTTTCCCCTCTGAGGCCTTAACAATATGTGTTTCGATTTCAGCCAATCTCTCAGACATTTCAATGTAACCATGATGTATATCATCACGTATTGCTGAAATTAACTCTTTGCGCCTTGTTCCACCTTGTGTGGGGAAACCTGTGCGCCCTGTAGACTGCTCCCCCTGTGCGAGTTGTCCTACCAAACACCCCCCCCCCCCCCCCCCCCCCCATGGTTCTCAACTCGATATTGCTAGATGAATCACTCTTGTTACCTTGCTCTGATACCAAGTTGTTACGGTCCCGAATCTCACACGGCGATTCACAGGGAAGAAGATGAAGGAGAAGAAAATCAATCTCTAACGGGAACTTGTAACCCTAGGTTCATTGAAGAGAACGCACATCCTTAGGTTCATTGAAAATAATGCACATTCTAGAGCTCGTTGAGGAGAACTCCAAATCCCTTGTCTAACCTAAAATTCATACTTTCCTTTTCTCATTTCCTTTCCCCCTTAAGTAGGGCTCACGACTACAAGATTTCATGAGGAAAAAATTACACTTATGCCACTATGACTACACTAAATAATAAATTGAAATAAAATAAAATAACTCAATGACTCGGCCTGTTATTGAGTCCACGACACCCTATGAGGTAAGTCCATCTTCTTTGGCCCACAATTTGACACTCGACCCATTGGTCTACAAAAGGAGCCTCAGACTTGCACTAGGCCCTCCACTTCTCATCCTTTTTCAAACTTTGTTTATCATCATTGATTGTCTTCTTCATGCTATCAGTTTCTTGCATCTATTTCTTCCATCTCTGTTCCACATTCCTATCAGGAGGCTCTAAGACATCCAAGATGGAAAGCTGCCATGGAAGAAGAAATGCATGCCTTACATGAAAATCAGACTTGGGCCCTTGTTCCACTGCATCCAGACAAGAAACCTGTGGGATGTAGATGGGCTTTTACTATCAAACATAATCCAGATGGTTATGTTACTCGTCTCAAAGCCCGACTAGTTGCCAAGGGATACACTCAGTGTTATGGAGTGGATTATGAGGAAACTTTTTTCCCAAGGCTTAATTAATCTTGGTACGCATCTTATTATCTCTAGCTACTAATTCCTCTTGGCCGGTATTTCAATTGGATGCCAAAAATGCTTTTTTGAATGGGGACATAAAAGAAGATATATATATATGCATCAACCACTTGGTTTTGTGGTTGAGGGGGAGTCTGTATGCAAATTGAGAAAGTCTCTATATGGGCTTAAACAGTCTCCTCGGTCTTGGTTTGATAAATTTAGCCAAGCAATGTTACAGTTTGGATTCAGTCGTTGCTCAGTAGATCATTCTATTTTTATCAAGAATACATTAAAGGGAAATGTATTACTAGCAGTTTATGTGGACATATCATTTTAACTAGTTGTGATGCGGATATCATAAAAGAAGTCAAAGAAAAGATATGCCCAGAATTTATAACAAAAGATCTGAACTTATAAAATATTTTATAGGAATTGAGGTATTCCAATCAAAGCATGGGATTATATTATCTCAAAGAATGTATGTCTTGGATCTACTAGAGGACAAAAGGATGATGGGGAGTCGACCTACAAATACTGATATGGATGCTAATGTAAAGCTATGTGCAAGCTTTTGAGAAGATGTTGATATAGGTAAATATCAGAGACTTTTCGGAAAGCTTATTTAGCTCACAATGACCAGACCAAATATATCATATGCAGTAAGTGTGGTAGATCAATATATGCACAAACAACAACTTACCCATTGCAAGCCTTGGAGAGGATACTTAGATATTTAAAAGGAACTTTGGGGAAAAGGATTCTCTTTAAGAATCAAGGCCACTACAACATAGAAGTTGTTATGCACCTAGCCAATACCACCCAAAAGACCGGCCTGTTAGGAGCGGAAGGCATAGGTACTTAACCCAGGACCACAAAAATACATCCCACCTTCATGAGCTGATGACCACAATGGCTTAACACATAGCAACGAGGGGCGCTGTTACATTATCATAGTATGACTTGCGCCTGGGTTTCACGATCACCCGCGCCTGTTGGGAGTAGAACTCGCAACATAGCGCCTGCTTTGATACCAAATGTTACGCACCTAGCCAATACTACCCAAAAGACCGGCATGTTAGGAGCGAAAGGCATAGGTACTTAACCCAGGACCACAACAGAAGGTTTCTTAGATCCATAATGGGTTGGTTCAACTGATGACAGGAAGTCCACTTCAAGGCATTGTACCACAGTTGGAGGTAACCTGATTACATGGAGAAGCAAAAAACATAATATTGTTGCAATGTCGACTTTAGAAGAAGAGTACAGAGCTATGACACACATAGTCAGTGAGCTTCTATGGATCAGATCCTTTTTTACTGAATTGGGATTCTATAAAGGAGCGTCTATGGAATAATATTGTGACAACCAGGTGGCCATTCATATCACTTCAAATCGTTAGGAATTAGACGTACTAATTCAAAACTTACGAGAGAAATAATAATAATCATGGAAGAAAGGAAAAGCAAGCACGAGAACAAAACAAGATTTATACAGGTTCGCCTCAAGGTAAGATTGAGTCTTGTCTTTCGCCACTGTAGTAATCCACTATGGAGATGAAAACGTCTACAAGATATATCACACACACTTACAAGTGTTTTTCTCTGACCTCTCGGGCTACAACATATGATGCTCCTTGGATGATAAAGCCCTTATAGTGGCGCCCCCATATATAAAAGAAAATTAGGGCAAGCGCCATACAAAAGCAAAATCCCCAAAATACCCTTAAAGAAATAGTAGTCAATATATCATGGATCTGGGAGGGGGGCTCCCTACCCCCGTTCCAACCCCAATGACGACCTTACCATGAAGGTTGATCCGCATACCGACTTAGAGTAAGGAATTAATTAGGCTCCACAACATAACAATCTCCCACTTGGAGACTAATCCATCATCAATATTTCTATGTAGTAGTAACAACTACTCAATCCTCAGAGAGAAGTCCAACTGAAGTTTCACACAACTTTAGTTTCTCAATCGTAACAGTCTTTCTCAACATATCATCTGGATTCTGACTCCCTTGAATCTTCTCAAGTGCTGATACTCCATCCTCAAGAGTTGATCTAATGAAGTGGTAATGCACTTGTAAGTGCTTTTGTTCTGGCATGATAAACAAGTTTCTTTGCTAAATGAACAACACTTTGACTATCACAATACAACACATTCTTCTCATGCTTCAGACCTAATTCTTCCCAGAAAGACTGCAACCATACTATCTCTTTGTTAGCTTTGTTCATTGTGACATATTCTACCTCAGAAGTGGAAAGAGTTTATGGAATATATGATGTAATTAGGGTGGCACTGATGTAATTAGTTTACACTTTTGTCTCTTCTTCACTCTTATTAAGGTGAAGGGTATACTTGTAATATTGGTAGTTTTGATACTTATAAATATATCTTATAGGGAGAGTTTGGATAAGTCCAAGACCCTAATTTCCTATCCTCTCTTTGGACTTGTACCATATTTCTATCTTCTCTTTCTCTTCTCTCTTCTTCCTTCTTCTTTTCTCTTTTTCCTAAAGTTATCATTAGTGGAATCTTGAAAATCAACATGGAATCAAAGCTGTGATTTTTAGGATTCAAATTATTTTTGTTTACTGCTGCTCGGTGATTTTTGCTTCAAGAGTATAGCGACTTATTAATTTCTAGAAACTTATCGGTATCTTAAATTTAACCTGCTCTCCCAAGCAATGTTGCACTATTGTTAATAATCTCTCAGTTTTTTATTTATTTCTAGATAGCATACTGAGATGGTTCTTAGCTGGCCTTTCCATTACATCCCAAGCTTACTTTTGTCAATATTTCTATTCTTAGTTGATTTGCCAGATGTCTTCATTTGGTTTGGCATCTTATTATTCTGTAACTATATCCCGAGCATTACATTGCATCTGGTATA
Source organism: Aristolochia californica (assembly GCF_029961685.1). Lineage (NCBI taxonomy): Eukaryota > Viridiplantae > Streptophyta > Magnoliopsida > Piperales > Aristolochiaceae > Aristolochia > Aristolochia californica. The sequence goes on along the minus strand of NW_027182268.1, from coordinate 30,408,212 downwards.
TCATTCTGAAAATAGAATCAATGCGGCTGTTTTTGGGCTGCTGGAGGACGACGACTCTACTGTTTCTACCGAGTTAATCTGATGGATCTTTTATTACCGAAAGTTGCTGATCAAGCCTAACTTGAAGTATTAAACTCGGATTTACTATTGTTAAATTCTAGAAGAGACTTTGATATTAATCAGAGTCATATAACCGTTATTGGTTGGAAGATTTTCTACTGAAAAAATAGTTGTTGATCTTGAATTTAATATGCCGGAGAAGATGACTCTGTTGAGTCCATTTTCTATTTTGGCTCACTGGATTATGTCCTCCGCCGAGAACTGTTTTCACTGAGCTATTTTTTTTTACCAGCTGTCAACATCTTCTGAAGTCGCTCTCTGGTTCTATTGGTTCTTTCGCTATTATTTCACTACTGGCATTTTCTCGATTCTTGCTGTTGCTCGGACTCAATCTCGGTATCATCACTGCTGCTACTTAGCTATCCATTCCAAGTTACTGATATCCATTCCGAGTTAGCAAAGATTGTAGACTGAGCTAGTTCTTTGCTCTGCTCTAACATTGTGTTATGGAGTCCACAACATCAAGAGTGGCGAACCGGAGAAGAGGATAGATGGAGTAAACTTGTATTTCAGTATCTTAGGGGTTTAATTGTAATTCGAAGTTCAATAAGGGTCTATTTGTAATTATGGAACCTTTGACGTTTTCCCTAATTCCCTATATAGGGCATCAAGTGAATGAAATGAAACAAGCATTTGTCAATTAGTTTAAACGAGATCAGGTACTCTCTCCAATGAGGCCTAAGGGTGGAGCTCCTTCAAAAGCTCACGTTCCTACACCATTGGGCGTTCTAAAACCCCCAAATCATTCCCTTCTTCGTCAGCCAATCTGGAAGCCAGAGGAGATCGCTGGGTGACTCGATCCATGGTGCGAGAACCTAACATTGTGGTATCAGACAGGACCACCATAGGTGATTCCTCTTCCCCTGCAGAAATTCGGCATTTTGTGGAAGAGAACCATGCTGATCTACAATCTCAAATCAATGGCCTTGATGGAAAATTCCAGATGTTGATGTCTCGAGTGGAGGAGGGCTTTGCTCAGCTTTCCGCCCAGATGGCTTCTTCATCACATACGACAGACCATCCCCAACCTCAGCCCCCATCACCACCTCCTCCCCTACGCCAAACACCTCCACCTCGTGGGGGTGTCAATCCAGCACCTTCTACTGTGCCCAGGTACACATAGCTTGGTTTTCCAACGTATGATGGGTCTTCCGACTCTTTGATTTGGTTACACAGGTGTGATCATTTCTTTTCCAATCAAGGAACTTTGCCCGAGGGCAGGGTTCAATTAGCTGCTTTCCACATGCTCGATGAAGCACTTCTGTGGTTTCATCAATTCAAAAACGAGTTTGTGGTCTAGGATTGGGAATTTTTCAAGGAGAATTGCATGCTACAGTTTGGTCCTCCGCTTCCCAGCAACCCAGTTGGTGATTTGGTTAGTTTAAAGCAGCTTGGAATTATAGAACAATATCAGAAATTGTTCCAGGAAAAGCTTGTCTGTGCAAGCCATTTGGTGTGCCCTGAACTTTATGTAAGTCTTTTCACTACTGGCCTTGTGGCATCACTTCGCCTAGAGGTGGAATTGGAAGCCCCACCCTCCCTAGCCAACACCATGAATTGGCAAGAGCATTGAACACCAAGCAGCGCCTCTTCCGAGATTCATTAAACAAACGTTCCCCATGGCAACCTTGCCCACAACCCAATGCCCCTTTTACCACTCCCCCAAGGCCCCACCCCCACACCACCTCTGCCCCACCACCCCCTACACCACCACCTAGATTTATCAAACATCTTACTAAAGCAGAAATTGACCAGAGAAGGGCTCAAGGACTATGTTTCAATAGTGATGAAAAACAAAAGACTCTTTTGGGTGGAAATAGCAATTTTCGGAGGATGTGGACCAAACCAAGGAGGAACCAGCTATCTCCCTCCACGTAATGACAGGCCTGCACAACACACATACCATGCAGGTCCACGCCACCATCAATCATCTTATTCTGCTAGCACTGGTGGACTCAGGCAGTACCCATAATTTTATCAGCAGACATGCAGTACAACAATTGGGTTTATCCCTCCAGACGAATTCAGTAATATCATTCTCAGTGGCTAACGGTGACAAGGTCACCACTATCGTCTTCTGTTCAGCAGTGCCCTTTACTATTGAGGGTCACTCCTTTGTGGGGGATTTTTTGGTCATACCACTGGCTGGTTTTGACCTGGTGTTGGGCATTAAATGGCTACAATGATTGGGTCCGATCTTATGGGATTTCCAATCCCTTACCATGAGCTTTACACAGGACAGCCATCAGCTCACCCTCTAGGAGACTAATGCCCAACGCTCATGCACCATCCAGACACTTTCAGTGGGTCCTTCAGAGCAGGATCACTTAGCTTCATTATTGGCAGAATATGTCGATTTATTTCAGGAACCTGTAGCCCTCCCTCCTATACGAGTTTGTGATCACATAATTTATTTGAAGATGGGCACAAAACCAGTGGTAGTGCGTCCCTACCGCTATCCACATGTGCAAAAAGATGAAATAGAAAGGCAATGTCAGTAAATGCTCCAACAGGGTATTATTCAGCCTAGCCATTCTCCCTTCTCGTCCCCAGTATTGCTGGTGAAAAAGTCAAATAACTCTTGGCGCTTTTGTGTGGATTACCGTGAACTCAATGTTCGCACCATCAAAGATAAATTTCCAATTCCGGTGGTAGATGAATTATTGGATGAGCTACACGGATCTCAATTATTTACCAAGCTGGACTTGAAATCTGGGTACCATCAGATTCGGGTTCACTCGGAGGATGTCAAAAAAACTGCATTCCGCACCCACCATGGTCACTATGAGTTCCTGGTGATGCCATTTGGGCTATCCAACACCCCGTCCACCTTTCAAGCACTTATGAACGAGGTATTTAACCCTTTCTAATGAAAGAATGTCTTAGTTTTTTTTTACGATATATTGGTTTATAGAAAAACTTGGGAAGCACATTTGCAAAAATTGAGACAGGTTTTCACACTTCTCCGAGCACACCATTTATTTCTCAACAGAGCCAAGTGTGACTTTGCCACTTCCGAAGTAGCTTATTTGGGGCATGTGATCTCTGCCTCTGGTGTGAAACCTGATTTTAGCAAGATACAGGCTATCATTGAATGGCCCACACCTCACTCCATCACAGCTTTGAAAGAGTTCCTTGGTCTAGCAAGGTATTATAGAAAATTTATCAAATAATATGGTCAGCTGGCAGCACTGTTGCACAATTTTTTGAAGAAGCATGCCTTTCAGTGGTCTTAGTTGGCTGAATCATCTTTTCACCAATTGAAACAAGCATTAGTGTAAACTCCAGTTCTTCAATTGCCCAACTTTTCAAAAGTTTTCATAATTGAATGTGATGCATCCGGGGGAGGCATAGGCGTAGTCTTGCAGCAACAGGGATACCCCATCGCTTATTTCAGCTGCCACCTCGTTCTCCACCATCACAAGTTAGCCACTTACAAAAGGGAACTCATCAGCTTGGCCAAAGCAGTTCAGCAATGGAGGCCGTATCTGTGGGGCATACCTTTTGTGATCACGACAGACCACTGTAGCCTCAAATACTTATTGAAGCAGCGCTTTACTACCTCCCCACAACAACATTGGCTCAGCAAAATAATGGGATTCGATTTTCAGGTGGAATACAAACCGGGTAATCTCAACCAGGGGCCAAACGCCTTGTCACGCAGAGAAATGGGGGATTCACACCTGCACGCACTGAGCCACCCCAGGTCTCTATTGTTGGACTCCATCCATGAGGATACTCGGCATCATCCAGATCTCCTTGCCTTATAGGCTCAAATCGAGAACCATTCCAAGGACACTAACTGGACACTATAGGAAGGTCTCATTCTCTATAATGGATGCATATATCTTCATCCTTCTTTGGCACTCCTTCCCAACATTATTGCCTCCTGTCATGATAGTACACATGAGGGCCAGAAGAAGACATACTTCCGCCTTATCCTGGAGTTTTATTGGAGGGGTATGAAGAGGGTCATTGTTGATTATGTTGCCGCATGCCAGGTCTATCAGCGGAATAACTCTGAATCTTTACAACCCGCCGGCTTGCTCCAGCCCCTTCACCTTCCTTCACAAGTATGGGCAGATCTCTCAATGGATTTTATCAATGGGCTTCCTCCTTCTGCAGGGAAATCTGTTATTCTTGTTGTGGTAGACCAGTTCTCAAAATATGCACACTTTATGGCCCTCAGCCATCCTTATGTAGCCACACAAGTCACTCAACTCTTTGTGGATCATATTGTCTGGTTCCATGGCCTTCTGGTGACCATCACTAGCGACCGTGATGCTATATTCACTAGTAAATTCTGGGGGGAACTATTTAAGCTCCACGGCTCCAAGTTAGCCTTTTCTTCAGCATACCACCCTTAGACAGACGGCCAAACAGAGGTGGTCAACCGCACACTAGAGATGTATTTGAGGTGCTTTTTGGGGGACACTCCCCAGCAGTGGGTTCATTGGTTAGCATGGGAAGAGTATTGTTATAATACGTCCTACCACACTGCATTGGGTACTACCTCCTTTCTAGTCATTTATGGAAGAGACCCCCCGCGTCTACTATCTTATGAACCGGGGTCTTCTCGAGTAGCAGCACTGGACCAAGCTTTAGCAGACAGAGATGAAATGCTTGCTCAGGTTCAACTTCAGTTACAACATTCCCAATCAACTATGAAGCACACTTATGACAAAGGGCATCGTCCCCTTTCCTTTGCACCCGGAGATTTTGTTTGGCTCAAGCTTCAACCATACCACCAACTCTCTCTTGCAGCCATCAAACACCATAAGCTCTCTCCAAAATTTTGTGGCCCATTCCAGGTTCTTCACCGTATTGGCACTGTGGCTTATTACTTGAAGCTTCCACCAGACGCCAAGCTACATGACGTCTTCCACGTCTGCCTCCTCAAGCCATTCAAGGGAGACTCTCCACTGCTGCATACCCCTCTGCCTCCACTCCAAGAGGGCCGGTCTATGCCAACTCCAGCACAGATACTTCAAGCCAGGCGTGTTAACAACTCATGGGAAGTGCTCGTTCAGTGGACTGATGCAGAATTGGTGGAAGCCTCTTGGGAGACACTCGAGTCCTTCCAAGCTCTATACCCCACTTTCGAGCTTGAGGACAAGCTCTTTCTTCAGGAGGGGGGTGATGTTATGGACTCCATAGTATCAAGAGTGGCAAACCGGAGAAGAGGATAGATGGAGTAAACTTGTATTTCAGTATTTTAGGGGTTTAATTGTAATTCGAAGTTCAGTAAGGGTCTAATTGTAATTATGGAACCTTTGACGTTTTCCCGAATTCCCTATAAAGGGCGTTAGGTGAATGAAATGAGACAAGCATTTGTCAATTAGTTTAAACGAGATCGGGTACTCTCTCCAACGAGGCCTAAGGGTGTAGCTTCTTCAAAAGCTAACGTTCCTACACCATTAGGCGTTCTAAAACCCCCAAATCATTCCCTTCTTTGTTAGCCAATCTGGAAGCCAGAGGAGATCACCGGGTGACTCGATCCATGACATAAGAACCTAACACATTGTTGCTGATATATATTTTTTTTTTTGAAGTCATAGAGCTATCTCTGTCGTGGTTGCCATTTGGAAGCTGCTCTCCCACTCTATTCGGCATCAGGGAAGAAGACGACTGCCGATTTAATTTTTGTTAAGTTAGGAAAAATTAAACCAGTGTTGGTTCATCACCAGCAATCCTCTTTGTTCGCTGATTGATTCCTGTTGCTGATGTCGGAGAAAATGACACTGTTCTAGTCTTTTGAACCTCTTTTGTGGCATCAACAGTGGGAGTTTGATCTTGCTGGTTTGTCACCATGCTATTCGGAAACCAGAGCTCCATGGGGAAGAAGACACATTGTCTTGTTCCTACTCTTTCCCTGATGGCTATATTCAGAAATATTTTGGCTCCTCGTATTGATTTTCCAGTCTCTCTGCCATCTTGTGCCATTTCTAAACGTCATTGCTGTCCCGAACTCTGCTTGGCACCACGGGGAAGAAGAGCATTGTGTTAGGAAACTGGTTTTAATTGATCGCTAACCGAACCCGGACCAGATCTTACTGGGTCAACCCAGCGAACCGGGCTCCCCATCTAGCTGCTATTGAGCAACACAGGTCTTCCAAGCCGCACCAGTTATGCTGAGTTAACTCAGACCGAGTCAGCCTTGTCCAGATCAACCCGACTTGGCCCACATATTTTTCTGCCTCAGTTATACGGGTCACAAGGTTTATAACTATTTTTCCTGTGACTCGGCTATATTGGTTTGATATCTTACTCGGTTCGACTCGGTTCTCTATCTCTGGATGGATTATTATCTTGGATCATTACTGACGCCGGACACAGAATAGTGATTATCCTGCCGGCAATGTCACCGGTAATCTGTGGGAAAATTTGGCAAGAGGTCGCCCTAAACAGAGAGAAAAATCTCCTGTTGCTGTTCAAGTCATAGACATCAATAATAATGCCTCATCTGTACACAAAAATGGTTTTAACAACCAAAAGGCAAAGCCCCCGACAAGCCCGGGCTACAGCTCAAAGCAACAACCCAAACCGGGTTTAGAAAGACGGATCCCATTATTTACCCGCCTCACGCTTCTTCTGCATCAGTCACCTCGGGTTTGAAAGAACTCGTCCTCGAGTTCACACTAGCTACATCGGAATCCAAAAAATAAGGACTCAAGTGTTTGACATTAAAGACATCAGAAGTCCGCAAATGACTGGGGAGGCGCAGTCTGTAGGCATTATTACTGATCTTCTGCAGGACCTCACAGGGGCCAATCTTCCGCGCCTTAAGCTTAGTATACTCTCCAACAGGAAAACGATCACGAGTTAAAATTGCCCAAACAAAATCACCAACATCGAAAAGTACCTGACGACGGCGACGGTCTGTCTGAAACTTGTACTTGGCATTACTCTCGTGAATGGCTTGCTTCACCTGCGCATGGACATCTCGAAGAGACGCTGCCATCTCATCTGCCTGGGGACTCAGACGACCCACATGTGGAATAGGGGCCAAGTCAAGCACCCCGGAGGGATTCTGACCACAGACAACCTCAAAAGGGCTCATACCGGTGGTTTTGTGTTTTGACCTATTATATGCAAATTCTGCCTGAGGTAATGCCAAATCCCACTGCTTCGGTTTAGTACCGACCAAACTTCTCAAAAGGTTGCCCAAACTCCGGTTCACCACCTCAGTCTGACCATCCGTTTGAGGGTGGTAGGCGCTGCTAAAGTTCAACTTCGTCCCTAGTTTCTCCCATAAGCTTCTCCAGAACTGACTCAAAAACTTGGTGTCATGATCAGAAGTAATGGAGCGAGGAACGCCATGTAAACATACAATCTCCCGAAAGTAAAGATTAGCGATCCTGGCAGCATCCATTGTTCTTCGGCAAGCAACAAAATGGGCCATTTTGGAAAACCTGTCGACCACAACCAAAATAGAATCCACAGTCCGCTGGGTACGGGGTAAGGCCAACACGAAGTCCATACTGACATCAATCCACGGGGCTTCCGGTACTGGTAACGGGGTGTACATGCCCGCATTAGTGAGAACTCCCTTGGACCGCTGGCACACATAACAATGCTCCACATAATGAGCCACGTCACTAGGCAGTTTGGGCCAGTAATAGCGAGAAGATATCAAAGCCAATGTCTTATCTCGCCCAAAGTGACCCTCGTTATGAAGTTCACGAATAATCAACTGCCGTAGGGAACACTCCGAAATGCACTACTATAATCCGGGAAACAAATAACCATGATGTAAAAGAAAATCATGGTGGTAACGCTCAGTTACCTCACGAAGTATCCGATCGAATGAAGGATTTGTAGCATACATAGGAGAGAAGGCCTCAAAGCCTGCAACTCTAGCGCTCATGGTGGTAAGGAGTAATATACGACGGCTCAAAGCATTTGCGACACGATTCAGATTCCCTGCTTGGTGTTTCAGTGCAAATGTGAACTCCTGTAAGTACGCCACCCACTTGGCATGTCGGCGGCTCAGTTTGTGTTGGCCATTGATGTACTTCAAGGCTTCATGATCAGTGAACAGAATGAACTCCTTCTGGACGAGGTAGTGACGCCAATGCTTCAGGGACTGAACTATGGCATAAAACTCCAGATCATAGGTGGAATAATTCTTCTTGGAACCGGATAACTTCTCACTGAAAAAGGTGATGGGTCGCCCCTCCTGACTCAAAACACCACCAATGCCAACCCCAAAGGCATCACAGTTAACCTCAAACATCTTCTCAAAATCAGGAAGTGCCAAAACTGGGGCCTCTATCATTTGTTGTTTGACCAGTTGAAAACTGGCCTCCGCCTCCTTGGTCCACCGGAACTCACGTTCCTTGAGGCACTCTGTGAGAGGAGCAATCAGAGTGCTGAAGTGTCGGATGAACCGATGGTAGAAGGACGCCAAGCCGTGAAAACTGCGGACATCGTGCAAGGTCTTTGGTGTGGGCCACTCCAGGACCGCATCTATCGTTGACTGATTTGCATGAACACCATCAGTAGACACAACAAACCCAAGAAAATTTACAGAGGTGGTGAAGAAAGAACACTTTAGCCGAGCCACAAATAGGCGTTCCGTCCGCAACATCGCAAAAACAGCACGGAGGTGATCAAAATGGGATGCCCACGTCGGACTATAAATGAGGATATCGTCAAAGTACACGACCACGAGTCTCCCCATAAATGGTCGTAGGATCTGATGCATAAACCTCATAAAGGTGATGGGTGCATTGGACAGCCCAAATGGCATGACCATCCACTCATACAACCCATGTTGCGTCTTAAACGCTGTCTTCCACTCATCTCCAGGCCTTATTCTGATCTGGTGGTATCTGCTCTTAAGGTCAATTTTGGAGAAGACCTTAGAACCGGACAACTGGTCTAACATATCATCCAGGCGAGGAATGAGAAATCTGTACTTCACTGTAATCCTGTTGATTGCTCAGCTATCAACACACATACGCCACGAGCCATCCTTCTTTGGCACTAGTAGGGCAGGAACTGCACATGGGCTCATACTCTCACGGATGTAACCCCTATCAAACAACTCTATCACCTGTCGATGCAACTCTTCGGACTCCTTGGGGTTGAGGCGATACGCGGGCCGATTTGGCAAACTGGACCCCGACACAAAGTCAATCTGATGCTAAATATCCCTCATAGGCGGTAATCCAGGAGGAAGGTCCTCTGGCATCAAGTCAGAAAACTCTGCTAGGAGCTGATGCACCTCGGCTGGTAAATCAGGAGGCATATCTATGATACTCTTCCCACAAGGAAGTAGAGCATAGACGAGATCTTCCTTCTCTATCTCTACAACAAACCTGGACATGGAAAGTAGGTTAGAGGGGTCGTCTATCGGGGTAGGAGTGGGGCCTTCCCGGCAAGGGGCTAACACAATCTTCTTCCCTTTAATGCTCAGGAAATAGGTATTCTTTCGCCCGTCATGAATAACGCTGCGATCATACTGCCAAGGGCGGCCTAACAATACATGACAAGCATCCATAGATACCACATCGCACCACGCATTATCAAAATATTTCATGCCGATGGAAAAAGACACGAGGCATCGTCTATTTACTGCTACCTCACTGCCTTTAGTCAACCACGTCAATTTGTACGATTTGGGATGAAGATTTGTCTGCAACTGCAATTTTTTTACAACCTCTTCAGAAACGACATTCTCATAATTGCCACTGTCAATGATCATCTTGCAGACTTTATCTGCGACTGTGCAGGTCGTGTGAAACACATTGGTTCGCAACCAATCATCCCCTGAATCCCCCTTGGGAGTCAACAGACTCTTACAAACAACTAGAGTCTCATGGCCATCACCGTACAATACCTCTCCATCCTCAGCATCATCATACATAGGTTCACCAAGTTCCTCAGGCTCATCTACCACGTCTTCCTCAATCAGAAGATTTTTGCCCTTCTGACTAGCATGTTTCCTACATTCAGTAGCTTTATGTCCCGACTCACCACAACGAAAACATCAAAATGTGAGGTAGAAGGACCTTGAGGAGGCTGCTGAGCAGGACGAGATTCCTGAGGGCGAACTGGTCGGCTACTGGGATCGCTTCTAACCATTGGCCTTCTGTTCTGCTGTTTCTCCATAGTCAATGCACGTTGGTATGCTTCCGAAACGGTCCACAGCGAGTGAAGACCGAGAACATCCTATAGGGGTTGTCGTAACCCCCCCCAAATATCGTGCCACCATCTGCTCTTCTGTCTCAGATAAGTCATTCCGGGCGATCAACTGATAGAACTGCTCCGTGTAATCATCCACTGATCTCGAGCCTTGCCGCAACAAATGAAGTCGCTGAAACAAGGTTTGAGTGTAGCCGAAAGGAAGGAATTGACCCTTCATCTTCTTCTTCATTTTCTCCCAATCAGTGATTTTGACCTTGCCTTGCCGGTCTCGTGATCGCCTCAACTATTCCCACCACGCAGATGCTGTACCCTTGAGTTTGATGGCAACCAATTTCACCTTGACATTATCGGGGACTTCCTTATACTCAAAGATACACTCTATCTCCTGCAACCAGTCGATGAATCCCTTGGCCTGTAACGTGCCAGAAAACTCAGGTAACGTCACTCTGAAACCGAGGTCTATTGGTCGGTCCCCCTGACCACGATGCTCCCCAAATCGAGGGTGATTGCGATATGGATTTTCAAAGCTGGTATCGGGATCGTGACTTCCCATCTCACGATCACCAAAATCCTGTGCTGCTAGACGCTGAGTCAACTCTGCAACTTGCCATTGTAAGTCTTCAATCACCACATTCTGAAGATTATGGCCACGGTATGGAGCTTCCTCATTCTGGTGCTGCCCACGACAACCACGACCACGACCACCAACAATAATTTTTTTTTAATAATAATAAAAAAATAATATAATTTCCCCAAATGTAAAATACCTCGATGGCGAAGAAACTCCCGAAATCGGGATTTCGGAGCCCCTTTTTTTGAAATCGAGACCTCTCCGGCGGTCCTCTCCGGCTGTCGTCTCCGACAGCTCGTTGCCGCCTATGACGCTAGCTCGTTCCGGTAATGAGGGTCTCCTGTCTCAGAACCCCCTTTCTCGGCACCACGAAACTTTGTTTCGGTGCTTGATTTTCCGTCAATCCCGAACCGTAGTTGTTCGTCGAGCTCTGTCGACGGCAGATGCGACCACGGCGACGGAAACGGCAACGTCGCACGACAGTTCCGGCGGTGACGACGTCGATGCCGAACTCTTTCCCTGCCAAATCCTTATCTTTTGGCAAATCTCGAGCCTTTGCTCTGTTTCTGTCCTTGCTCGGTCGAATCCCGAGTTTTATTTTTTTGGGCAACAACGTTGAGCGGTAGCTCAACGGCGACGGCATCGTCGTCGTCGACCCTTCTGCTCGCTGAGTGTCTTTGGGGAGATCTGCTTCTTCCCGAGCCTGAAGCTCTGATACCAATTGACGCCGGACACAGAATAGTGATTATCCTGCCGGCAATGTCACCGGTAATCTATGGGAAAATTTGGCAAGAGGTCACCCTAAACAGAGAGAAAAATCTCCTGTTGCTTTTCAAGTCATACACATCAATAATAATGCCTCATCTGTACGCAAAACTGGTTTTAACAACCAAAAGGCAAAGCCCCCGACAAGCCCGGGCTATAGCTCAAAGCAACAACCCAAACCGGGTTCAGAAAGACAGATCCGATTATTTACCTGCCTCACGCTTCTCCTGCATCTATTACTCGGTTCCAACATACTATTTGGTGCAACTTTCTTATTTATTGATGGACTTGCAACAGATTATTTCATGTATCTTTATTACTCTTAAGGACTTTCATTATTTACCGGTTATCCGCTCCTGTACAACTGAACATGTGATGCATGTTATTTGGGCATTGATCCATTTCCTCTATTGCTATTGTGTCTCTTTGATTGAGACATTTTTTTTTTCTAAAGAAGAACTCCTTGGTTGTTTGCCTTGGGTTCATTATTTGGTGATTGTTGTCGGCATTCGTTCGTCTGATGCAAAATTTGAATTTCTTAGAAAAATAAAACACATAATGGCCTCAACATCTAGTCTTCCTCTTCACCCATTACCCATTGGTTATTTGGCAACCTTTCTCTTACCATCCATTATTTGACTCTCACATACCCCTTTGGCCAAACCCTTTTGAAGCATGTTTGTGGTTGGTCCCTTTTATTCATATGGGTGTTTTAAGTCCATTGAGACTTTTTATTGGTACATGTGAGTCTTTATCATCATATTGTGAATGACAGACATTAACCACTTTAGTGATTATTTTCACTATATTTGTTTGAAATCCTTTGAGTTTGGTTTTAACTTATGTTTTATAACCCATTTCTACCCTTTGAGAGTTTGTACCTAGTATCGCGCCCCCACAAGGTACATCTCGAGCCTATGGGCCGCTATAACTATCCAAGAAGACACTCGAAACTGGAAGGATCCTTGGGACACCGTGATGGAGGAGCTTATTACTACATCTATGTTACTTGGTTCAAGCTGGGATCACTGCCATTACCTCCCAGCTTGAGGGGGAGTGTTGGAAGATACGATGTAATTAGGGTGGCACTGATGTAATTAGTTTACACTTTTTGTCTCTTCTTCACTCTTATTAGGGTGAAGGGTATACTTGTAATATTGATAGTTTTGATACCTATAAATATATCTTATGGGGTAGGGTTTGGATAACTCCAAGACCCTAATTTCCTATCCTCTCTTTGGATGAGTACCATATTTCTATCCGCTCTTTCTCTTATCTCTTTTTCCTAAAGTTATCATCTATGGAATCCTGAAAATCAACAAGAACAACTATCTTCTGCAACTTAGAGACCCAACTAACTACTATACCACCCAATGTGTATACATATCCAATGGTATGTTTCTTGCCATCAATTTCTCTAGCTATGTTAGCCTCTACATAACCTTGTAATCCCAAGTCTGGCTTTCAAAAATATAAGGCCAAGTCTGTTGTGCCTCTCAAATATCTGAGAATCACTTAACTACTTCCCAATGTTGTTTACCCGGATTACTCATATATCTTCTTACAAGTCCCACTACATGAGCTATGTCTGTTCTAATGCAAACCATGGCATGCATGAGACGACCAATAGTAGAAGCATAAGGCACATTGGCCATATGGGCTCGCTCTTGCTCTGTAGAAGGTTACTGCTTCTTAGATAGCCTAAAGTGACTAGCCAAAGAAGTACTTACTAGTTTTGCATCATTCATGTTGAATCTGCTTAACACCTTCTTAACATATTCTTCTTGTGACAGTTTCAAGAAATCAATATCCCGAGTAATCCTCATCCTAAGGATTTGTTTTACAGCACCCAAATCATTCATTGCAAACTTCTTGGACAACTCCCTATTCATCTTATCTATTTCTTTTTTGCAAGCACCTGCTATCAACATGTCATCAACATATAGCAGTAGAATGATGTAGGAGTCATCAAACTTCTTCACATAACAACGATGATCTGACTGCCACCTCAAGAAATAATTACTACTCATAAAGGTGTCAAACTTCTTATACCATTGTCTTGGAGCATGTTTAAGACCATACAGGCTCTTTTGAAGTTTGTACACCATTTTCTCCTTTCCATGTGCTTTGAAACCTTGTGCCTGCATCATGTAAATTTCTTCCTCCAAATCACCATGAAGAAAGGTTGTCTTTACATCCAACAACTCTAAGTGCAAGTCTTCATTTTCCACTAGTCCAAGCATTGTTCTAATAGAAGTATATTTCACTACTGTAGAGAAAATCTCAATGTAGTCAATGCCTTCTTTTTGTTGAAAACCCTTTACCACCAGTCTTGCTTTGTACCACTTGCTCCCTTCATGTTCATCTTTTATTCGGTACACCCACTTATTTTGCAAGGCCATCTTCTCTTTTGGTAACTTGGTCAACTGCCATGTTTGATTGGATAACAGTGAATCCATCTCATCCTGCATGGCCACTCCAGACCTCTTCTAGTATTTTTTAATCCAATAGTGTTGAGAGACCTTTGTTGATTAAATAAGCAGCGGTGCTAATAGCTTTAGACCAAAACATCTCTAGAAATCCTGCATGTAATCTCATGCTCCTAGCACGCTCATTCAAAGTTCTGTTGATCCTCTCAGTCACACCATTCTATTGAGGTTTTCCAGGAATAATTTTCATCATCTAGATTCCATTATCAGCACAATACCGCTTGAAATCATCATCTATGTATTCTTCCCCATTATCTGACTGTGTTGAGGACTCAATAGCTCATTGAGTCACCCAAAGAAGGTGTCAATGACTCACTAAGTTAATTAATTTTCATATTTTATATTTCTTTTAAGTATAGTTTTTCATTATGTAAGAGTACATGTCGCATGGGCAGAATTGTCATTTTTAAGCCCTAAACCCTAATGACGTCAAACCCTATTTAGAGGGTAAAGGAATAGAAGAAAGGCAAACATTGAATTAGGTTAAATAGGGTTTGGAGTTCTCCTTGATGAGCTCTAGGGTTTCAGAGGTCTCCTTGATGAGCTCCAGGTATAGGTTCTCTCTTGACTTTGATTTTATTCTTTCCCTCTTGAATTCTGTTTTGCATTGTTCTTACTGAGACAAAGGGGCAAGGTTTGTTCCCTTTTTACGAGCTCTATCAGAGGCTATAGCCTTTCCTCCGTCCACAGCAGCAAGAGTGGGCTTCTCTCCCTCTTTTCGAGCAAGGGTAGGGGCTTTCCAGCCCTATATCGAGAGCAACCCATAAGAGAGGTGCTTCAGCTTCTAATCCAGCAAGGAGCAGGGTTAGGGACACCTAACCTCTCTCAGCCATGAGCAGCAGCAATAAGCCAAGAGGGTCCTAACCCCTCTCAGTAGTGAGCAACCAGGGTCCACTGATGTAAAATTTAGTTACATCGGCTTTTATACCTCGCAAGCGTACGAATCGTTCATGTAATTTAGCGGGAAGCGAGGGTCATATCCACAGGGAGGACTGAATTTTGTGTATTCTTCAGTCAACTAGTCTAACCAAATATGATGAATTAATCTGAACTAAACACTAATTATATCCTAAATTATCAAGCAATCATCTGGTTAACTACTTGCACAACAGGAAACGTCAACTCTGGATTTTACGGGGATTCGTGCCTCTCTCGAGCGCCATGTAACCACGGATCCGATTTCTCAATCCTTGCGTCTAGCCCCTCTCGGGCGCATAGATTGAAAAACAGAAATCATATTAAAATACCAAAATCCAACCTAAATTATAATCCTGCCCTAACTAGCTAATTTAATCAAATATCCGAAAAAAAATATTCAATAAACATTAATTATCAAATCACATTTAATAAACATTCAAAACATAAGTTCAAACTATAGAAAAAATTAAATTCCAAAATGACAAATTACTCCCCTTCTCCTTCCTCTCGCTTGAGCAGCAACTCGTTCTCATGGGTGCTGCAATTTCCCGAAATTGATGGCTTCGGGTAGCAAGAGTGAGTGGCCGGAGGTAGAGACGACGCTGGCGACGAAGGTTAGAAGCCAACGGACGGAGGTGACGTCTGGCGAAGAACGAAACAAAGTTGAAGTTCTCTAACTGGCTCTCTCGAGTCTCGATCGGAGTCGGAATAGCTCCGGGAATGGTCGGAAATATGTAATAGACGCCGGAGGATGGTCAAAATGCGGAATTGGCACCGGAGAAGCCCTCTCGAATCACCTCCCGGCCCGGCGAGCAGAAACTAGCACTGTCGAACTCACCTCGACGGAGACTCTCTCGAGCTCTCCTCGGGTTTGTTCTCAGTTGCTGGACGGCTGTGGACGACGGTGGCGCGGCGAAAGACAATGGCACAACGAACGACGGTGGGAAACTCCTCTCGGGTCTTCCCCTGTTTTCGGTCCTCTGTTTTGGTCGACGCCCCTGTTTTCTCTTGAAGCTTTCCTCTCTCCCCCCGACGCTCCTCTTTTTTTTCCCTTTTATACGATTTTTCTTTGTTTTAAAATGATTTGCCCTAAAAATCACCTCCATTTCACTAATGGCATTTTGGTAAATATCTCCTTCTCCACCAAAATTCTCTTGAAATTCCATAATTGAATCCATAAAAAGCATTTCAGAAAGAAATAAACATTAAAAACAATGAAATATAATTCAGGAGAGAAAAATATGCAATATATACAGTGATTAATGCCAAATTCAATAAATACACGTTTCATTTGAAAACCGATAAATAACCACCTATAACACAATTATAAAGGTTATTCTATTATAATTAACCTAGTTCTCATGTCAGAATATGGCATCTATCATCCACCCCTTCTTGTCCGAGAGCAGAAATAGTTTCTCAACACTTACAGAGAACAACAAGGGTTTCTCAACCCTTACCGAGAACAACAATCTAGCTGTAAAAAGGAGACTCTTTTACTCCTTACCAAGAGGAGCAACTTTCCTATAGCGCTGGATTCATCAATCCCATGCCGAGTTACTCGATCCATGGCTAGGGACCATAACAACATGGTATTAGACTAGGGTAACATGGGGGAGCCCAACAATGGTGAGTTAAAAGAATTGATGATCAGAGGGCAGCAGGTGCAGGTAGAAAATAAAAGAAAGTTTGCCCTAATCATGGAGAAGTTGGAACAACTTCCAAATATGAACCTCCAGATTGATAGACTTTCTAGAATGATGGGAAATATTATTGTTGGAAGGAACTCAACCCCGGAACAAAGAGGAGAAAACAACTCGCACAACAAAGGGGGAGACTAGTTTGCAGGGTTAACTGCTTTGCCTGCCCAGACGGGAAATTTCAACCAAGGAGGAGGCACCGTACCAAGGTATACAAAACTTTATTTCCCTACTTTTAATGGGTCAAACGACCCCTTGATTTGGTTACATAGGTGCAAAATTTTTTGTACCCATCAAAGAAAATCAAAAATTGATAAGGTGGGATTGGCCGACTTCCACATGATCGATGAAGCACATCTCTGGTTTCATCAAGTTGAGTTGGATAGATTGGGAAGAGTTTAAAGAATTATGTGTTGCTTTTCAGGACTCCATGAATTTAGCTCATGGAGAAAAAGGGAGAGAAACTCATTGGGAGAAAACTGGAGGAAGAAGGGTTATGGAATTGATTATTCCTAACCCTCCCCCTGAAGCTCTATTTATAGAATAATACCCCTGAACTTAAGGCTTAGGGTTTAGGGTTTTAACCCTAGAACTTTAACTTAATTACATCAATGTTATCTCTATGTGATGACAATTTATTTACCATTCTGCCATCAATGTATGTGGGCCTATGGGTCTTCTCTTTGATCTGTGGGCCTTGAGCCCATCTTTTATATCTCTTGGATCCATGGGTCTTCCTTGGTCTTATGGGCTTGGCCCCATCTTCTAATACACTTGGATATGTGAGCCTTCCTTGGTCATGTTGGCTTGGGCCCTGTCTTCCAACACTCCCCCTCAATCTGGGGGGTGAGAGAACAACATGAACTCCCAGCTTGCTGCAAATGATGTATAAAATCTTTCTTGTATAATATGCATTCATCTTCCAACACTCCCCCTCATGCTGGTGCTCTCGTTCATGAGGCCCAACTGGTATAATATTAGAGAGAGTAAATCACTCCTAGCCGCTAAGACATTGCTCTGAAGTGTCCACCTCCACCACCGTGTCCCTCCACAGGACAACGACTCTCAAGTGGTAGAGTAATATATGATATTAATGGGGGGAAGTAACATAAATATAATAATAAGTTCCTTTGTCATGAACTTCCAACTACAAAAATGTGATATTTTTTACAGGGATGAAGTTCATCTATCAAGGACTTCCAACTACAAAACTTTTGATATTTTTGGCAGGGATGAAGTTCCTCCATCATGGACTCCTAACCACAAATAATTTAGATATTTTTTACGGGGATGAAGTTCCTCCATCATGGACTCCCAACCACAAAAAAATTTGATATTTTTGACGGGGACATAAATAAATAATGGTATGAGGCTACCTCTTCTTCAATAATAATGTCTCATGAAAAGAGACATAATAACAACATTTGAAATGGGCTTGGCTTGGGCCCATTTAACACAGCCCAAAATAATCCTTATAAAATGATCCATGAAATAGTCCAATGCACATATCTAGACCAAATAATATGCTGACCAAAGAATAATTTGTCAATTCTTCAAAAATAATAATCCAACATGAGAAAAAAATTTATCGAGTCACGATGAAATCTTGGGCATGTATACCAAGGTAGAAAAATAAGTGGCCCAAGTCAAGTTGACTCGGACCCGAGTTGACCCGAACCGAGTTGACTTGGTTTGAGTTGGTCTTGGTTGACTCAGTCGACTGGGAAGGCTGGCGCACTGGTCTGAGTTGACTTGGGCGAGTCGAGTCTGGGTCTTGGAAGGCATTGATCCATTGATGATTTAAATTTCCTAACTTAGGAAATCTAAATTTGTCTACAGTATCTTCTTCCTCAGCATCTTCGGCGGAAACAGTGCTCAGCGAGAGGAAACTTTCCCACAGAGGCCTAAAGGACCTCAACGGAAACTCGGAAGGAAAGTTTCCAACCCTCTTCTTCCCCGACGCAGAGCTAAAACTTAGAAGGAAAGTTTCCAACCCAACTTCATCTTCTTCGGCAGTGGTGGATTGTCTTTCCCCGCAGCCAAATAGAGAACGACGAAAAAAACTGCAGCAACAATACATCTTCCCGGACGCCGACGCTGTAATGGATTTGGTGATGAAGACAACTAGCAGGAAACGGTATTCAGGATGGAGTAAGCGGCTCGGGCAAAGAAGTTTTTTTTTTCGTAAGCTGTCATCTTTTTCGAACATCATAGAGTTGTCTTCTCTGACAACGGCAAACAGAGCATGGCCGACTTCTTTCTTCTTCTTCGGCAACGATGGCGAACACTCCTCCCTCTTTGGAAACGACATGAACAGAGAAGCAACTAAACTCCTCCTTCTCTTTCGCGAGCCTCAACAACAATGTCTTCTCTCTTTCATTTTTTTTCTTTTTCTTTGGCAACGACAACGTTATCTTCGACAAAAACCAGAGCCTCGGCATCACGACAACAACCAGAGAGCATAGATGGTGTTGAACCAGCAGAAAATATTCACGCTATAAAGCATGGCAATGAAAACTAAGGCTTCAAGATGTAAAACTAGACTTAACGAAGCAGAGAAAACAACAACAATAATAATATGACAGGTAAAACAAAACTAACAAAAATATGAGCAAAGAAAAAAAATAACGGTTTCTTTGAATCTAAAAACCATAGATGGGAGTCTTGAAAATCAAAGCTCTGATACCATGTTGATTTTCAGGACTCCATGAATTTAGCTCATGGAGAAAAAGGGAGAGAAAGTCATTGGGAGAAAATTGGAGGAAGAAGGGTTATGGAATTGATTATTCCTAACCCTCCCTCTGAAGCTCTATTTATAGATTAATAAAACTACTATATTACAATAATACCCCTGAACTTAGGGTTTAGGGTTTTAACCCTTGAACTTTAGCTTAATTACATCAATACTATCTCTATGAGATGACCCTTTATTTATCCTCCTACCATCAGTGTATGTGGGCCTATGGGCCTTGAGCCCATCTTCTATATCTCTTGGATCTATGGGTCTGCCACGGTCTTATGGGCTTTGGCCCATTTTTTAATACAATTGGATATGTGAGCCTTCCTTGGTCATGTGGGCTTGGGCGCTATCTTCCCACATTATGCACTATATACTTTGGTCCTCCTACCCACAGTAACCCCTTGGGGAATTTGGTGTTGTTACAACAAACTAGCCCAGTGGAACTATTTCAAAAACAGTTCCAAGAAAAACTGGCACAAGCCAGTTGGATGGTTAGTGCAGAGCAGCATGTCAATTTATTTATAGTAGGCCTTAATGAGTTATTAAGGTTAGAGGTGGAGCTCCATGCACTTGCTAACTTAGCTTGAGCAATGACTCTAGCTCGCGCATTGGAAACTTGACAAAAAGTTCAAAACAAGAGGACACCTTGGCAAGGGGATCGGAACACTCCCAATAGTTGGCAAGGTGATAAGCCCCATTTCCATGGATGAACCACCATATGATCTCTTCCTGGTTTTGGATCGGAAGACGTGAGGATAACCAAGCTTTCGAAGGAAGCTTGCACCTTAGGCCTCGTGAGAGAGATAACCAGACCTCGTTTAATCTACTGTTTCACCTACTGAATTTTCTTCCCATTTCATTTTATTCATGCCCTTTTAAAACCAGGACGTCCGTTACGCAGCAAACGTAAAAGACCTAGACTTTCAGAAAAATTACATTAAGATGCCACTAAGTATGAAATCAGAAAATTACATAAGTCACCCTCTACGTCTATCTGTTACTCTAGATGCTATGGAGTCCATAACATCACCCCCCCTCCCTCCTGGAGAAAGAGTTTGTCTTCAAGTTCAAAGGGGTGATAGACAGCATGGAAGGCTGTAACGGGTCCCATGAGGCTTCAACAGTGGCAGGCTCCACCCTAGGAACTATGAGTACTGTTGGCAGCAGTGCCGTTGTGGGCAGTGCTGGTGGCAGCAGTGCCATAGCAGCAACACTGAAACTCTAATATTTTTCTCATCAAGAGCCAGAAAAATCATACCCCAGAGCATAACATGCAAATGCTGGTCAAGAGAAGCTTCATCTGTGAGAGATGCGCTATCTGCCAACAACGTCTAAGAAGCGAGGGGAGGAAGACAATCTTTAGCAAGGACAACCCCTCTGCCACCGATGATTGGGTCAAAGTCAAAATATCCCAAGTGGAGCTCAGATGCATCAGGTGTGTGAGGTTGTAGGTGCTGCGGGGGTGCGCTGATTTGTACTGTGAGAGCAGCAGCAATGGTAAATATCTGCACTCTCTTGGGCTCATGAGCTCGACTAAGGGGGCATGCAGCCAGGACAGAAATTAATGGTGTTGCTGTCCCGGTCTGGCTCGAATGAGGGACCTCCTGTAGAGGAGTATCTGTGGTGTGCACCACAGCAGATAATTGTGGAAGAGGTTCCTGCTGTGAGTACTCCTGTTGGCAGCAAGTTGCTGGCCGTATCAACACAGCGTTACACATGCCCGCTATGCATTGGATGGAGCTGGAACAAAAGGGAGAACTGCTAGTCTTCCAATAAATACGGCTATGCTGCAGGCCTATGGAGAGACCTATCAGCGGTCTGGTGGTCAGCTTGTTTACAAAGACCTGAACAGCAGTAATCACTGCAGCATGTCCTTGATGCCCATGAGCTATAGATGCAACCCAGTGCTGCAAAGTCACAGCAGCAGCAACTAAAGTCCAGACCAATCTATGAACTTGAGCCCTAGTCCTCTGCCACTTATCGCACATACGTTGGATGACAAATGGAGCTTCTTCTGTTTGCTGTTCAACCAACCCCATATAAGTAACAAGTGGTGAATGCCCAGCCTTCAACATCTCCAGGCAAAACCGAATCACCTCTTCCCGCTGCTGCCCGTGACACAATCGTTGAACAAAAACAGTATTGCTGAAAGCACCGGAAGATACAGCAAATTTCTTGAGTTGCCTGAAGACCTTTTTCATCAGAAAATGTTAGTGCAATGAAGTAGCCGTCTGCGCAGCGGTCATGTCGTATGGCAACGGCCTTGGGTAGGAGCCCCATGGCTGTCGTGGGGCGGAAATTTATATCAGCATCTGAAATAGGACAGACGTATAGCCCAGAGCAAGTCTGACG
Organism: Aristolochia californica; assembly: GCF_029961685.1. Lineage (NCBI taxonomy): Eukaryota > Viridiplantae > Streptophyta > Magnoliopsida > Piperales > Aristolochiaceae > Aristolochia > Aristolochia californica. The sequence continues at coordinate 30,386,405 of NW_027182268.1, read as the reverse complement.
TGACATTGGTGGCAGCGCCTGGCCAATAGGAACTAGCAGCATCATGGACAGGGTTTTAAGCATTGCTAGTGTTATACCGCGTCCATGAAGGTTCACAGCGAACGAGAAGCAGTTCATCAACTGTGGGAATTGCATACTGCTCTAGATCTGCGTTAGCATAGTCCCTAAACCATTTTACTTCTGCATAATTTTCTGGTGGCCTCCTTACACGCCCAGCTAGATAATAGGCAGGTAGGGGGTGGTATAGGTCCCCAGATCAGCAGGGGCATTTATGATCTGCCGTTGATTGTGGCTGTGCAGTGTATAGGGCAAAAGAGGTCCATGTGAAATAGCTGTAGCAGCAGTTAATTTTGTGTTCGTGGCTTCAGCTAGTTGAAGCCTGCCCAAGGAAATAGAGGGCGAAATTGCCGTTGCAGCTCCCGCCGTAATTGGCATGATGGCAACCCTGCACCCAACTCTTGGCTGAATACTTCTGAGCATCCCTCCATATATCGGGGCAAGCACTAAGAGCAGTCCAGAACAGATCCTCTGTTGTCCATCCTCTTGTGAGAACGAAGCCAGGACAAGACTGCCCACTTTGAGTGTCCCCTATCTGAAAAGCACAAGATGACACATCGGGTTGAAGACCATTTGCTGTCACCCTACTGAAAATTTCTGGTTCAGCGATAGGGTCATCTTGTTGTTCATGTGCAAGGAGCATATAGTTCCATGGTATCAGGTCGTTGCGTGCCTTGTGATTACATACTGGGTAGGCCTCTGCTGCTCAACCCAACATTGCACCAATATGAATCAATGCATTGTACAACAGGTCTGTGGAAAACCAAGACGGGCAGTGCGTGGTTCTGGAAGAAACAGGTCTGTGGAGTGGAATGCCAGCAAGTTGGGATACCATTGCATCATAAAATCAGAGAACCTAGAGTTCCCAGAAGATATACTCGGAGCTGGCATTATTTTAAACACCTTCACTGCAGATTGGATAAACTGTGGGAATTTGAGACACTGAGCGGGCGTGGCAATCCCGTCCCTTCCAAACCCATTCAAATTTCGGTAATGGTAGAGCAATTCGGATGAGAGCTCTTTGGATTGGCACTTCATCTCTTCGGCGGTAGCTCCCTTGAAGCCATTACGTGTGGTACCCTTGGTATGTGTTACGGTCCTGGGTCATGGATCGAGTAACACGGCGTGGGATTTGTGAATCCAGCATAGGTACTGAATTGCTGGACTCGGTAAGGAGGGTTAAAGATCCCTTCTTTGGCTAATCTTCCACCAGTGATCAGTCTCCCTTTTTATGAACTCATTCTAGTGCTAAAGTTATAGCTAGAATGGAATTAATTCAAGTGGAGAGATAATGGAAGAATACCTGTTCTTGCTCACATAAATTAGGGTTTCAACCCTGATTTGATGCAGCTCGTGCTAGGATTTGAAGGCGTAGCTTAGGGGGCAGCCTTGGCTCATGTTGAAGGTTGTCCTTGCTCTGTTTCCATGATGAATTCCCAACAAAGGAAGTTGCTCTAATCCCTCACGTGGAAGAACCAAAACTCTTCGCTTTTTGCTGCTCGTCAAGAGGGAATTGAACCCTACTTGTGGTTGACGCTGATGAGGTTGGAAGACCCTCTTTGGGCTTGGAAAAGGGGCAGGAAGCTCCTCTTCCAACTAGGGATGATGGTAGATGAAGTTGGGTGAAGATGGATGGCAATGGAGGGTGAAAGATAGGTTGGATTTTTGGAGTAAACCCTAAACTCGAAATCAAGAGGTGATCTCAACCTGTTTACACTAGGTTATTCTAAAATCTCAAAGCTTACCTATTTCATTCATTCCTTTTCCTTAAATAGGTCACGTCATGGAGTTTTAGGGTTAGGGTTACAATAATTCCCCATAAAGCCCTTACATATAAAGTAATTAGAAATAACTCCTACTTAAAACAATATAAGAAATAAATCCTACTCAAAATAATATAAGAAATAAATCCTATTGAGTGAGTTGTTGTTGCCTCCTTCGTTGTGTGACTCGATGTGTTATTGAGTCCACAACATCTGCCTCCCCATGGAGAAAGAGCTGGTCCTCAAGCTCAAAAGCTAGGTAGACTTGTATGAAGATGTCCACACATTCCCATGTTGCAGCGTCGGGGTCAGTGTCCGTCCACTGAACGAGAATATCTCAATGGTCATTGGTCAGCCGCGATTGTAACACCGCAGTTGGGTTAAGAATAACCTCGCCATTATCAACTGGTGGTAGGAATGGAGTGGATGTAGGTTGTGCTCCGGAATGCGGCTTCAAAAGAGAGACATGAAACACATCATGAATTTTGGCTGTGTCCGGTAATTTGAGTTGATAGGCGACTGGTCCCACGCATCGAAGAATGGGAAATGGCCTGAAAAATCTGCGAGAGAGCTTATGACATGGAGATCCCGCAAGAGACTGCTGACGATAGGGCAGGAGCCGTAGCCACACATACTCCCCAACCTCAAAAGAGACCTTACGGTGGCCTTTGTCGTAGACATCCTTCATTCGAGCTTGGTGGAGTCGTAGCCGTTCTGTGATATTCTATAGTAGCAGATCCTGGTCTATGAGTGCCTGATCAATCGCTTCCATGTGGGTGGACCCAGGGTTGTACGAGAGAAGGCAAGGTGGATCCCGACCATATATAACCCGAAAAGGAGTGGATTGCAAGGCAGAGTGGATCGAAGTGTTGTAACAGTATTCGGCCCACGGAAGCTAGTGAACCCATTGCCGCAAACGATCCCCCACCAAGCAACTTAGATACATATCGATGGTGCGGTTCACCACCTCAGTCTGCCCGTCTGTCTGTGGATGATAGGCGGAGTAGAACTTCAATTTCGTCCCACTCAAGCGAAACAGTTCCCGCCAAAAGGTGCTCGTGAAAATTGCATCTCTATCACTCACAATGGATTCTGGAATGCCATGTAAGCTGACTATCTGCTCCAAGAAAGTCTGAGCAACCCGTGTTGCTGTATACGGATGAGCCAGTGGTATAAAATGTCCGTACTTGGAGAATCTATCAACCACCACGAAAAGTATGGATTTTTCGGAGGACAGGGTAGGCCTTCCATAAAATCCATCGAAATGTCGGCCCAAACCTGCATAGGAAGGGCCAGAGGCTGGAGAAGACCGGTTGGACTCAAGTGCTCAGTTTTGTTACACGTGAATACCTGACAGTCGCCCACATAAGTCGTAATGGAGGGTTTCATGGCTTGCCAGTAAAAATCATTTCGAATTCTGTGCAAGGTCTTCTGTATCCCCTCGTGTGTACTGTCATGGTAGGCCGAGAGAATAGCTGGAATCAACTCGGACTCAGGTGGAAGGAAAATCCGCTGCTTGTAATAAATAAGTGAATCCTAGATGGACCACTTCGAATTCATTGTCCCTTCCGAAATCTTCTGATGCAGTTCCTGCAGTGCAGGGTCTATGGCATGTGCGTCTCGCACCAAGTCCAGTATGAGAAATCTCAGCTGGCTGATCGAATAGACCGACTGATGATCCTCAAAACACCGTGACAAGGCCTATGCCACCTTATTTAATCTCCCCGCACAATACTCCACTGAGAAGTGCATCCCCAACAACTTACTGATCCAGTGCTGCTGTGGTGACATCATCAAACGCTGTTCTAGTAGGAATTTAAGGTTGTAGTGATCCGTGCGTATGAGAAAAGCCCGGCCCCAGAGATAAGGCCTCCAATGTTGGACCGCTTTGGTCAACCCAACCAATTCGCGCTCATAGGCTGCCAGCTTGTGATGACGGGATGCCAATTGCCTGCTAAAATACGCAATAGGATGGCCCAGTTGCTGTAAAACAGCCCCAATGCCCACGCCCGAAGCGTCGCACTCTACCACGAATAATTCGTTAAATTTGGGAAGTTGTAATACTGGCGCGGATGCGAGGGCAGATTTGAGTGCCACAAACAACGTGGTGGCCCCCTCATTCCAAATAAAGAAATTTTTCTTGAGTAGACTGGTCAATGGTGCTGCCACTGGCCCATAGTTCTGACTAAATTTGCGGTAGTAGCCTGCAAGACCCAAAAAACCCCGTAATGCAATTGTGGCTGCGGCCACTCGTGAATAGCTTGGATCTTCTCGGGATCCACCGTAACCCCCTCATGTGAGATAATGTGTCCCAGATACCCCACATGTGAAGTCGCAAAAGAACACTTGGAATGTTTCAAATAGAGCTGATGTGCTCGTAACAAGTCGAAAACAATCCTCAAGTGTGCCAAGTGCTCCTCAACCGACTTGCTATATATCAAAATATTATCTAAAAATACAAGAACAAATTTTTGAAGATAGGGGCTAAATACCTCGTTTATCAAAGTTTAAAAAGTGGAGGGTGCATTGGATAACCCGAACGGCATGATGACGAACTCAAAGTGACCATGGTGCTTGCGGAACACCGTCTTCTCGATATCAGAGGGGTGCATCCGGACCTGATGGTATCCCGAATGGAGGTCAAGTTTAGTGAATAACCACGACCCATGTAACTCATCCATGAGCTCATCCACTACCGGAATCGGAAACTTGTCTTTTACTATATGCACGTTCAACTCCCGATAATCCATGCAGAACCTCCATGTCCGATCATGTTTCTTCACAAGTAAGACGGGTGAAGAGAATGGGGAGCAACTGGGACAAATAAGACCCTGTTTCAACATCTCATGGCACTAACGCTCTATCTCGTCTTTCTAAAGGTGTGGGTAACGGTATGGTCGCACGACCACTACCTCAGAGCCTGGTTTAGACAGATCATGTGGTCACAGTGTCTCAGGGGAGGCAAACCCGAAGGCTCCTGGAAGAGGTCAGAGAACTCCTCAACCAGACCATCACTAGTACTGTCAAGCTGATCCTGTGTCTGCAAAGTGTGCATGCAGTGGGCCCTGTCCACCTGACAGCCCTGTAAGAGCACCTGACTTCCAACCAAATCAAAGCTCATGGTTAAAGCCGAAAAGTCCCACAGAATGGGCCCCAACGTTTGTGACCATTTAATGCCTAATACCATATCAAATCCCGCCAGGGGAATAACAAAAAAAATCAGCATTAAACAAAGTAGAGCCAATGGAAAAAGTTACTGCCTTACTAATCCCATAGCTAGAGACCTTCTCGCCATTGGCCACTGAGATGATGGTTGTTGGATGAGTGTGTATCTGGAGCTGGAGATGCTGTGCGGCTGTCAAACTCAGAAAATTGTGTGTACTCCCCGAGTCGACTAGTCCCACCAGTTCTCGGTCGATGACATGAGCTCGGACTTGCATTGTAGTAGGTGATTTCTGTCCAACAATAGCACGCAAGGATATCTCTGGTGGTTCCTCCTTGATAATATCCTCTGGCTCCTCTGGATCCTCTAAATCCTCCACCTCGAGCCAAAACAATCATTTACATTAGTGTCCTACCCGATACTGCTCATCGCAGTTATAACATAAATTTTTGGACAACCTTTCTGCCATCTCTGCACTCGTCAATTTTTTTATAAAGCTTGGTAGGGAAATTACCAGGGCGGGGATCGGCTACCCGAGTCGTAGTCGGAGTGTGTCTGGATGGTGCTGCTAAAGATGCTCCCTGAAATGAATTATAGTGGCGTCCTTGCCACGTGGAGGAAGTGTTCCTCTCACCTGACCAACCCAACTTACGTTGCTACAATTGTTGTTGTTGTTCCATTGCTCGGGCCATATTCATGGCATGAGCTAAATCCGTGGGCATAAGGAGTTCTACCTCTAGCCGTAAATACCCATTGAGACCTGCTGTGAATAAGGAGACCTGTTGGTCAACCAATACCCTCTCACCAGCACGAGTCAACTTTTCCTGGAACTGTTTTTGATATTGTTCCACCGAACCAGTTTGTCTTAATAGGACTAACTCTCCCAGGGGGTTGCTGTTGGCAGGAGGCCCAAATCAAACTGTGCATAGATTTTTAAATTCTCCCCAAGTCATTCCCGGTCTCTCTTTCTCTACTTGAGTAACCCATAACATGGCTTCATCTGTCATATGAAAAGAGGCTAGTTGCACCTTATCCCATTCAGTAGTCCCTTGGTTCAAAATATTTGTTTCACATCTATGCAACCAAATTAAGGGATCAACAAAATCATTGAAAGCGGGAAACTCTAACTTGGTGTACTTTGGAACTGTGCCTCCATGCTGCGGTCCTCGAACAACAATGCACCCAGGCCACTGCTCCCCTCTTCTGTGATATGGTTGAGCAAACTCTCTCACCTCTAGACTCTGATATCTCTCTGTCCTCAACTCCTGTAGCATGCTGATGACTCGGCTCATCTCTTCTTCCAAACCACAAACCTTCCCCAACACTGGTTGTGCTGTTTCAAGGCTATCTTCTATCTTTTGTATCCTGATTTGGATTTTTTCATTGTTGATATTATCCCCTATGTTACCCTGCTTTGATGCAGAGTTTTTATGGTCCCGGGTCATGGATCGAGTAACACGGCGTGGAATATGTGAATCCAACACTGGTACTGAGTTGCTGGACTCAGTAAGGAGGGTTAAAGATCCCTTCTTTGGCTAATCTTCCACCAGTGACCAGTCTCCCTTTTTATGAACTCATTCTAGTGCTAAAGTTATAACTAGAATGAAATTAATTTAGGTGGAGAGATAATGGAAGAATACCTGTTCTAGCTCACGTAAATCAGGGTTTCAACCCTGATTTGATGCAACTCGTGCTAGGATTTGAAGGCGTAGCTTAGGGGGCAGCCTTGGCTCATGTTGAAGGTTGTCCTTGCTCTTTTTCCATGATGAATTCCCAACAAGGGAAGTTGCTCTAATCCCTCACGTGGAAGAACCAGAACTCTTCCCTTTTTACTGCTCGTCAAGAGGGAATTGAACCCTACTTGTGGTTGACGCTGATGAGGAGGGAAGACCCTCTCTTTGGGCTTGGAAAAGGGGCAGGAAGCACCTCTTCCAACTAGGGATGATGGTGGATGAAGTTGGGTGAAGATGGATGGCAATGGAGGGTGAAGGATAGGTTGGATTTTTGGAGTAAACCCTAAACTCGAGATCAAGAGGTGATCTCAACCTGTTTACACTAGGTTATTCTAAAATCTCAAAGCTTACCTATTTCATTCATTCCTTTCCCATAAATAGGTCACGTCATGGAGTTTTAGGGTTAGGTTACAATAATTCCCCATAAAGCCCTTACATATAAAGTAAGTAGAAATAACTCCTACTTAAAACAATATAAGAAATAAATCCTACTCAAAGTAATATAAGAAATAAATCCTACTCAAAGTAATATAAGAAATAAATCCTATTGAGTGAGTTGTTGTTGCCTCCTTCGTTGTGTTACTCGGTGTGCTATTGAGTCCACAACAGTATGATTCTACAAATAATCAGAACGGGTGGAATGAACATTGTGGTTGTGAGGTGGCGGTCCTTCCGAGAATAGAACGACCATGGGAAATTTCCGTTCCTCTTTGTAGGCTGCTGGAAGAAGAGAGCTCGTTCCCAAGTGTTGTAGTCTGTCGGAAGAAGGGTGGTTGTGCCTAAGTAGTTTTGTCGTTCGGAGGGTGAGAGGGGGAGTGATAGGGAGAGACGGACCTGGTCCCGATGGCAAGCAACAGCCATTTGGGGCGTCGCTGCTGGGATTGTGTCCGAGATAGAGTCAGGTTGGGAAGGTTCTGTCTTGTGGTTTATGTCATGGATAGGCTCTATTGTTGGACGTAGAGGAAGTGGAGGTGGTGGTGGGTGAAGGGGCTGCTGGACATGCCCTGGGTGATGTTGTGCTGGACGCAAAGGATACAGGGGGGATGGGTGAAGAAGTGGCTGGTCGGAAGGCCTGTGGAAACTTCCCGGTAGGGGAGCAGCGCGTGGTCCCTATAGTTGGAGAATCTGGAGCAAAGTCTCCTGAATTTGGTTAGCCTGAGCCTGGTTAGCTTGCAGTGTTGCAATGGCAGTACGTAGATTAGATGGAGAGGAAGAATCATCCAAGGTGGCCCTTTCTGATACCACATTGATAAGCCCCATTTCCATGGATCAACCACCAGACGATCTCTTCCTTGTTCTGGATCGGAAGACGTGAGGATAACCAAGCTTTCGAAGGAAGCTTGCACATTAGGCCTCGTGAGAGAGAGAACCTGACCTCGTTCAATCTACTGTTTAAACTACTGAAGTTTCTTCCCATTTCATTTCATTCACGCCCTTTTTAAACCAGGATGTCCTTACACAACAAGCGCAAAAGACCTAGACTTTCAGAAGATGCCACTAAGTATGAAATCATAAAATTACATAAGTCACCCTCTACGTCTATCTGTTACTCTAGATGCTATGGAGTCCATAACACAAGGGAGGCACAACACTAATCCTCAGATAAATTTTCCAGCAAGGCAACAGGTCAGAAATAATCCCATTACTACTCTTGCAGCAGATACAAGGCCCAGCAACCCACCCACCCAGTATATTCAAAAATTAACTAGTTTGGAGATGGCTGACAGTAGGGCAAAGAACTTATGTTACAACTGTGATGAACCATACAGGGCTGGCCATTAGTGTAAAAGGTTGTTCTGGTTAGAAGTCGATGAAATCATAGAATCACAACAGATTGATGATCCTACAGAGGAAGATGCACCAGAAATTTCTTTGCATGCCATTACTGGCTAGAAATCCGCCAAAACTATGCAAGTCCGGACTCGGATGATGGACTAGGAACTTGTCAGCCTTATGGATTCAGGAAGTACACATAATTTTTTCAGTTTAACAACTGCTCAATACCTTCAACTACATATACTTCCACACTCAACAACATCTGTTTTGGTTGCCAATGGAGAAAAGTTCCTAGCTACGACATCAACAAAAAAGTAAAATTCTCAATTGGTACGACTTTCTTTCATTCAAAATTTTTTGTCATACCTCTAGCTGGGTTTGATATGGTATTGGGTATTAAATGGTTGCAAACCTTAGGCCCAATTTTATGGGATTTTACTTCTTTAACTATGAGTTTTGAAACGGGCGGACAACAAGTACTATTACAGGGCAGTCACATGGACAAGCCACATCACATTCATATGCTTCACTCATAGGACAATCCGGACAACAACATGCACATCTCCTGGATGAATTCTCAGACTTGTTCCAGGAGCCCTGAGGGCTGCCTCCCTTGAGGCACTATGACCATCGGATATGTTTAAAAAAGGGATCAGAAGTGGTGGTAGTTCGACCTTATCGGTACCCACACCTCTAGAAAGATGAAATCGAAAGATAGTGCCAAGCCATACTACAGCAAGGCTTTATTCGCAACTGTCGTTCACCATTTTTGTCACCAGTCCTCCTCTTTTAGAAACATGATGATACCTGGTGATTTTGTGTCAATTATCAGGATTTGAATGCACAAACTATGAAAGACAAGTTCCCTATTCCTATGGTGAAGGAACTTCTAGATGAATTACATGGGTCATATATATTCACCAAATTGGACTTGAGCTCCGGATATCAACAGGTTCGTATGCATCCAGTTGACATCGAGAAAAGTGCCTTCCACACTCATTAAAACCATTTTGAATTTGTGGTCATGCCATTTGGGTTATCCAATGCAACCTCCACATTCCAGGCGATAATGAACGAGGTATTCCGCAACTATCTTTGCAAATTTGTACTTGTTTTCTTTTATGACATACTCATTTACAGCCAGTGAGGAACTCAACATTTAGAGCATTTAAGATTGGTATTTCAACTGTTACGTGCACATCAATTATATTTAAAGAATTCTAAATGCTCATTTGTGACATCACATGTGGCCTATCTCAGCCATATTATTTCCCATGATGGGGTCACGGTTGATTCCGAGAAAATTCAAGCCATTACCGATTGGCCCCAACCTATGAATACCTCTGCTTTGAGAGGTTTTTAGGATTTTCAAGATATTACAAAAAATTTATCAGGAATTATGGACCGTTAGCAGCACCATTGACAAATCTCCTCAAGAAAAATTCCTTTATTTGGAATGATCAGGCAGCATAGTCCTTCTCAGATCACAAATTAACTCTTGCATCCGCACCAGTTCTGTAACTTCCCAATTTTGAAGATTTATTTGAGGTCAAGTGTGACGCATCAGGTGGGGGCATTGGGGCCATTCTACAATAACACTTTCACCCTATTGCATATGTTACGGTCCCGGATCTGACACAAGGATTCTTTGGGTGGATCTGCAATCTGCCACGGATTACCGTATGAATAGTAAGGATTGAAAGAAGACATGGAGAACAAAAATGAAAGATCAAGCCAAAGGGAAGCTTGAAAACCCTAGAGCTCGTTGAGGAGAACTCTAAGCCTCTTTACGCTAAATTTAATCTAATTCTTAATACTTCAATGCTTCCGTTTCTCATTACTCTTACCCCTTAAATACGGTTCACCTGGTTAGGGTTTACAATAAAATATTCAAAAAATACCCCTATAAATAAAATATTCCAAAAATACCCCTATGACCTAAAACAGAAATAAAATAAAGTAAATTAAATAAAAAAACTAAAATAATAATGTTATTGCATGCATAACATTACACCCCCCTTGGAAGACGAGATTGTCCGCAAGCTCGGAAGTAGAGTCTGAATGCCGACGTCTCCACCTGTGCCGAAGTAACATCCGCGATAGCTATGAACACCCTCTGGATGCCCAAACTTGGAGGTTTTTTTTTTTTTTTTTTTTTTTTTTGTTGGCCCGGTCCGAGTTGGCCTGGGTTGACTCGTTTCAAGAAACCCTGTTCGGCGCGCGACTCTGTTTCCTGCGCTCATCAAATTTTCCTAACTTAGGAAAATTTGAATCGAAACCCATCTTCTTCCTTCGGCGAAAATTTCGTCAACGAGTCTTCTGCGGAAATCGGAAACTTACCGTATCCTCCTGCCGATCCTGAACATAGCGGTTGTCGATAAGTGCGGAAACCTTGTCGACAGCTACTCCTTCCCTCACGGCACCGACGAAGGCGGGCGACGGTCGTCTTCCGTCCTCACAGCCCCGAACAGGGCAAAAATTTCTCTGATGGAGTCTCCTGCTACTCCGGTGGTGAATCGCAACCCGTTGGCCCCCCCGGAATAGAGACCCCTTGCGGAAATTTCGCCTACGGCGCCGACGAGATCTCCTACTTCTCCGACGATGAAGAGAAGTCCGCTGAGGTGTCGTCGCTTGGAATTTTTCCAATACAGAGTGCTCTCCGAAACACATCCCGATCGGAAGAAGCACCGAAAATATTACCTTCTCTTGTTTGGCAAGGTGTTTTGCTTGTCGTGATCCTTGTTGGTGTGAATTCGGATTTGAGGTCTCATCCAATTTGTCTGACACCGACGAGGTGTTAGCAGAAAGCCCCTCCTATTTTGGATTTTTCGGGTCCTGCCGTCAGATTTTGGAAATTTGGAGTCCAATTTCTGATTTGTGTCCCCAATTTCGGATTTTGCCGACGCTGGAGAGACAGGGGGGGCTCTGATTTTGCCCTTCCGAGACATGTCGAGCGACTTCAGTAGCGAGTTTCTCTCTCGTAGCAAACTCATCTCCCCCTCCGTTTTGGGCCGGCGACGTGTTCCTTCCACTCGTTAAACTTGTTATGTTGTCCATCCTCCCATTCAACCTCTCTATATCAAGATTAAATTTAGAGAACCTTTCAAACATCTCATCAAATTTTTTGTCATTATTTGCTTGACATCTGAGGATCAACTCCAGTAATTCACTTTTGCTGATTTTCGTCGGAGAACCCTGCTCTAATATTAATGTGTTCCCGCTCTGATACTAGTTGTTACGGTCCCGGATCTGACACAAGGATTCTTTTGGTGGATCTGCAATCTGCCACGGATTACCGTACAGATAGTAAGGATTGAAAGAAGACATGGAGAACGAAAATGAAAGATCAAGCCAAAGGGAAGCTTGAAAACCCTAGAGCTCGTTGAGGAGAACTCTAAGCCTCTTTACGCTAAATTTAACGTAATTCTTAATACTTCAATGCTTCCGTTTCTCATTACTCTTACCCCTTAAATAGGGTTCACCCGGTTAGGGTTTACAATAAAATATTCTAAAAATACTCCTATAAATAAAATATTCCAAAAATACCCCTATAAATAAAATATTCAAAAAAACCCCTAATAATAAATAATTCAAAAATACCCCTATTAATAAATAATTCCAAAAATACACCTATGACCTAAAACTGAAATAAAATAAAGTAAATTAAATAAAACAACTAAAATAATAATGTTATTGCATGCATAACAGCATATTTCAGCAGACAGTTGGCAGTGTGACATTACAAATTACCTGCATATGAACGCGAGTTAATCGGGTTGGCCAAAGCTGTCCAACATTGGAGACTGTACTTATGGGACCGTGCATTTCTCATTCGTACTGATCATTACAGTCTTAAATATTTGTTGGAGCAGCACCTCATGACTTCTCCTCAACAACACTAGATCAATAAATTTATGGGATTCAACTTTACAGTGGAATGCCGCGCTGAGAGGTTAAACAAGGCAGCCAATGCCTTGTCACGATGTTTGGAGACTCCGCCGCTTCTCTATGCTATTAGCCAGCTTCTTTTTATTCTATTAGAATATTGAGGACTCAATAGTTAATTGACTCATACAACGAAGGCGCACTGGGTTACAAAGTTAATAGCAGAGTTAATAGCTTTCTTTCCATATTGTTTTAAATTCATTTTTATGCATTATTTAAGTTAAATTGCCATAGGGGCAGAATTGTAATAATTAACCCTAAAACTATGGTTGGCATCAACCCTACTTTGAGGGCAAGGGAATGAGAAAAAAAGGCAAGTCTTGAATTAGGTTAAACAGGGTTTAGAGTTCTCCTTGATGAGCTCTAGGGTTTGGAGGTCTCCTTGATGAGCTCTAGGTCCAGGTTCCCTCTTGAATCTGAATTTCCTTCTTCCCTATTTTGATTTCTGTTTACATTGATCCATATCGAAGAGGAGAGGGGAATTGTTGTTCCTTTTCAGAGTTCAATCAGAGGCTTCAGCCTCCCATCCATTCACAGCAGCTATAGCGGGTTTCTCCCTATCTTTCCGAGCTTGGTTTGAGGCTTCTCCATCACCACACCACAAGCAACCATAAATCAGAGTTTTTCCACAACAAGGCCAGCAAGAAGCCAAGTTAGGAACCCCTAACCTCAAGTCTAAGGACTGTCCAAGTTAGAGGCTTGCAGCCCTAACACGAGCAGTAGCAAAGAGAGTTCCAAACCTTCTTTTCCATGAGCAAAAAGGGGACCCCTGCCCCTCCTGTCTGAGCAGCAGCAGCAAGGGCCCTCTGCCCTTACCGAGTAGCAGACTAGCCCCACAAAGGAAGCTGCTTTCCTCTTATCTGAGACCAGACCAGAAAAGGAGACTCTTTATCTGCCCTTACCGAGAGCAGTTGCTCTATTACAGTGCTGGATATACAAATCCCACGCCAAGTTACTCGATCAATGACTAGGGACCATAACAACTTGGTATCAGAGTAAGGTAACATGGGGAATACATCCACCAATGAAGAACTTAAAAGCATGATCAAATGGATGCAAGATGAATAGGCTGAAGCACGAGAAAAGTTGGAACAAATTCCTGGCATGAGCTTGCAAATGCAACGACTCACTAGCATGATATTGGATCAAATGGCAGAGAGACACTCTATCCTAGACCAAAGGGGGGAGAATCATTTAAATAGTTGAATCGAGGAGCATTTTTCTGGGTGCACCGCTGTCCAAGCACCCCAGAGTGGAGGTACAATACCCAGGTACACAAAATTAGATTTTCCTACATTTACTGGGTCAATCGATCCCTTGATTTGGTTGCATAGATGTGAGAATTTTTTTTCAAATCAAGGGACTGCTGAGTTTGACAAGGTGGGACTAGCCGCCTTCCACATGTTAGATGAGGCGCAACTATGGTTTCACCAGGTGGAACTAGAAAGATTAGTGCTGGATTGGGATGAATTTAAAGAGTTATGCCCAATTCGATTTGGCCATCCCGCCCACAGCAATCTGTTATGCATTTAGCCAATACTATCCAAAATACCAGCCTGGTAGGAGTGGAAGACATAGGTACGTAACCCAGAACCATAACATCACACCCACGCTCGTGAGAGCCAACATCCACGGCGGCCCACTCGCTGGCCTACTCTAGTGACGGGCCATGGTGCGGGAACACACTCAAGTCGCCCCTTCCGTATATAGTTGTGGCCCATTGGTGTGGGAAGCACACTCTGGTCGCCCCTTCCACTAAGTCGCCTCCTCCGCAAGACATAGGTACATAACCCAAGACCATAACACAATCCCTTGGGAGATTTGGTCCTATTGAGACAAACTGGATTTGTTGAACTGTATCAAAAATTGTTCTAAGAAAAATTGGCTCGAGTTGTCCGATTGGTCTGAGTCGACCAGTAGGTCAACTTATTTACAACAAGCCTCACTGAATCTCTGCGGTTAGAGGTGGAACTTCATTCACCTCAGATTTGGCTCAGGAAATGAATTTAGCTTGAGCAATGGAACAACGACAACGACTTCAGCATTGTAGGCCAGTTTGGCAAGGGGAACGGAACACTTCCTCCAATTGGCAAGGGCGACGAAATACTTCTCCTCAGGTGCCACATCCTGCATTACCACCTCCTAGGAATAATCTGATTCCTACTCTGGCAGCCGACACACGCTCTAGTAACCCCCCACCCCAATATATCAAAAAATTAACCAGTCCTGACATGGCGGAATGGAGTTCCAAGAATTTGTGCTACAACTGTGATGAACCATACAGGGAAGGCCACCAATGTAAACGGTTGTTCTGGCTCGAAGTGGATGAAACAGAGGATACAAAAAATAGTGATGATCTTATTGAGGAGGAACCACCTACCATCTCTCTGCATGCCATTACTATGTAGAAATCTGCCAAAACTATGCAAGTCAGAGCTCGAGTCTTCGATCAGGAACTTGTGGGACTAGTGGATTTGGGAAGTACACAATTTTCTTATCTTGACAGTTGCTCAGTATCTTTAGTTACAGATCCATCCACACCCAACTGCCATGGTTTCAGTGGCAAATGGGGAGAAAGTCCCTAGCTACGGGATCAAAAAAGCGATAAAATTTTCAATTGGTACTACTTTATTTCATTCAGAATTTTTGTCATGCCTTCGGTAGGATTTGATATGGTGTTAGGCATTAAATGGTTACAATCATTGGGACCCATACTGTGGGACATCTCTGCCTTAACTATGAGTTTCGTATTGTGCGGACGGCAAGTGCTATTACAAGGCAGTTAGGTGGACAAACCCCACCACCTTCATACCATTCACACACAAGACCAATCGGACAACACTATCAAAAAACTTCTTGATGAGTTCTTAGACCTCTTCCACGAGCCTTCCAGTTTCTCTCTCTTGAGGCACTGTGACCATAGGATCTATTTAAAACCAGATTCTGATGTGGTGGTAGTTCGGCCGTACTGGTATCCCCACCTGCAGAAGGATGAAATCGAGCACCAGTGCTAGGCCATGTTACAATAGGGTCTTATTCACAACAGCCACTCCCCCTTCTCTTCACCAATATTGCTCATGAAGAAACATGATGGCACATGGAGATTTTCTATCTATTATAGGGAGTTAAATGCCTAGACCATGAAGGATAAGTTCCCTATCCTGGTAGTGGAGAAGCTCCTAGATGAATTACATGGTTCGTGGGTCTTCACTAAATTGGATTTCAGCTCAGGATATCATCAGCTTCGTATGCACCCCTCCGACATTGAGAAGGCCTTCTGCACACATCACGACCATTTTGAGTTTGTGGTCATGCCATTTGGGTTTTCAAATGCCCCATCCACTTTTCAAGCACTGATGAATGAGGTATTTAGAAACTATCTTCAAAAATTTGTACTTTTTTTTTTATGATATACTCATAGACAACAAATCAGGGGAAGAACATTTAGAACATTTACAGATAGTTTTTGAATTGTTATGAGCCTACCAGCTCAATTTTAAGAAATCTAAATGCTCTTTTGCAAAGTCACATGTCGCCTATCTCAGCCATATTATATCACATGAGGGGGTCAGTATTGATCCCGAGAAGATTCAGGTAATTCATGATTGACCACAACCCTAGTCTTGCTCAGCTTTGAGAGGATTTTTGGTCCTAGCTGGATACTACTGCAAATTCATTAAGAATTATGGACCCTTGGCAGCACCATTGACCAGTCTCCTCAAGAAGAATTCCTTTATTTGGAATGATGAGGCCACACAGTCATTTGAGGCCCTCAAACTAGCTCTCGCCTCCACACGCACCTTCCAACTTTCCAATTTTGAGGACTTATTTGTGGTCAAGTGCGACGCATCCGGTGCGGGGCATTGGGGCCATCTTACAGCAATAGTCACACCCCATTGCATATTTCAGCAGGCAGTTGGCAGCACGGCATCACAAATTGGAACTGTGTGAAAGAGAATTAATCGGGTTGGCCAAGGTGGTCCAACACTGGCGTCCTTACTTATGGGGTCATGCATTTCTCATCCGTACTGATCATTACAGCCTTAAATTCTTACTTGAACAACGCCTCACAACTTCGCCACAAAAGCATTGGATCAGTAAGTTGGTAGGATATGATATTTTAGTCGAGTACCATTCATGAAGATTAAACAAGGTCATGGACGCCTTGTCACAGCGTTTTGAACACTAGCAGTTCATATATGCGATCAGCTAGCCTCATTTCCTCATCTTGGAGTTGGTGAGAGAGGCCCATGCCACTCTTCCTGTCCTATAGAAGCTACATAGAAATTTATAGAGGGGACAATCGATTCTAAGTGGTCTTTCCAGGATTCCCTTATTTGCTACAAATGGCGGATTTATCTACCACACACTTCCAAGTTGATTCCAGCCATCCTCTCTGCCTACCATGACAACACTCCTGAAGGCATCCAAAAAACTTTGCAGTTCGTTCGATCAGATTTTTATTGGCAAGCCATGAAGACCACCATCCAGACCAAAAAAAAGAGACTCTTTATCTGCCCTTACCGAGAGCAGTTGCTTTATTACAGTGCTGGATTCACAAATCCCACATCGAGTTACTCGATCCATGACTAGGGACCATAACATAGACTTGGTAAAGGAGGAAAATGCTAGTAATATGCACAAGAAAATTACAGAGGTGCACTGGACTCTAGATGGGCCCTTCAAGATTATCTTATTTACTAAAAATTGCGATTATATGTACCACACACTTCAGAGTTAGTTTTAGCCATCATCTCTGCATACCATGATAGCACTCATGAAGGCATACAAAAAACACTATATCGCATTCGACCGTATTTCTATTGGCAGACTATGAAGACCTCTATTACAGAATATGTAACATTCTACCTGGTGTGTCAACGTAACAAGGCCGAACACTTAAGTCCAACGGATCTTCTGTAGCCTCTGGCACTTCCTACACAAGTGTGGGCCGATATTTCTATGGATTTCATCAAAGGTCTTCCACAATCTTCCAGCAAATTGGTATTATTTGTGGTGGTGGATCAATTCTCCAAGTATGCTCACTTTATTCCCATGGCACGCCCATATACAACATCCAAAGTGGCATAGATATTTCTCGAGAATATTGTTCGTTTACATGGCATTCCAGAATCGATTATCAGTGATCGTGATGTGGTCTTTACTAGTACTTTTTGGCGTGAACTTTTTCGTCTATGCAACACCGAGTTGAAATTCTCCTCATCCTTTCATCCACAAATAGACGATCAAATAGAGGTAGTTAACCACACTGTTGAAATGTATCTCCGATGTCTAGTGGGCAATCTTCCTAAAAATTAGGTTCAATGGCTACCATGGGCTGAATATTGTTACAACTCTTCCTTCCACACTGCATTAAAATCTACTCCCTTCAGTGTTCTATATGGGAAGGATCCTCCTCAATTTCTCTCGTATACTCCGGGTTTCACCCGAGTGGACTCTATTGATCAAGCACTCATTGAACGGGACCAGGTGCTACAAAATATTTTGGCTCGCTTCCTCAAAGCACAAGTTCGTATGAAGGACTTCTACGACAAGGGACACGGGATATCGCATACAAGGAAGGAGACTATGTATGGTTATGAATCCAACCTTATTGCCAACACTCAATAGCAGGTCAACACCATCATAAACTTTCTCCAAAGTACTTTGAACCTTTCTCTATTATTTGATGCGTCGGGCCAATCGACTATCAACTGCAACTTTCCAGAACGGCCAAACTTCAGGATATGTTCCACATCTCCTTACTTAAACCCTTTTAGGGTCCACCTCCTCCTTCAATCCTGTCACTTCCTCCGGTGGACAATGGATGGGTTATTCTAACTCCAGCTACGGTATTGCGTGTCCACCGTATTCATGACTAGTGGGAAATTCTAGTCCAATGGAATTGCTACATGGGAACAACTGGCCTACTCCAAATAGGTCTACCCAACTTACGAGCTTGAGGACTAGCTCTTTCTCCAGGGGGGGGGGGGGGGGGGGGGGGACTCAATATCTCACCTAGTCACCCAAAGGAGGCATCAATGATCACTGAGTTAATTACTTTTACTTTCATATTTTATATTGCTTTTAAGTATAGTTTTTCATTAAGTATGTAAGGGTACATGTCGTAGGGGCAGAATTATGATTTTAAGCCCATAACTCTAATGACATCAAACCCTATTTAGAGGGTAAAGGAATAGAAGAAAGGCAAGCATTGAATTAGGTTAAACATGGTTTGGAGTTCTCCTTGACGAGCTCTAGGGTTTGGGAGGTCTCCTTGACAACCTCCAGGTATAGGTTCTCTCTTGACTTTGAGTTTATTCTTTCCCTCTTGAATTCTTTTTTGCATTGTTCTTACCAAGACAAAGGGGGAAGGTTTGTTCCCTTTTTCCGAGTTCAATCAGAGGCTATAGCCTCTCCTCCGTCCATAGCAACAAGAGGGGGCTTCTCTCCGTCTTTCCGAACAAGGGTAGGGGCTTTCCAGCCCTATACCGAGCGCAACTCATAAGAGAGGTGCTTCATCCTCTAATCTAGTGAGGAGCAGGGTTAGGGACACCAAACCTCTCTCAGCCGTGAGCAACAGCAATAAGCCAAGAGTGTCCTAACCCCTCTTAGCAGTGAGAAACTAAGGTCCACCCCTTCCTGTCCGTGAGCAGCAAGGGTTTCTCAACCCTTATCGAGGACAACATTCTAGCTGTAAAAAGGAGAGTCTTTTACTTCTTATCGAGAGCAGAAGCTGTCCTACAGTGCTGGATTCATCAATCCCACTCCGACTTACTCGATCCATGGTCAGGGACCATAATAGACTGCAAGCACTTCACCTTCAAAATTGTCTCATTATCAACCATTGCTCTCCATTTCTTGAATGTATAAAAAAAATCATATTTTTTTGGAAATAATTGTTTTGGTCCCTAGTCATGGATCGAGTAATTCGGCTTGGGATTTGAGAATCCAGCACTGTAAGTGAGTTGTTGGCCTCGTTAAGGAAGAAGAAAAACCCTTTCTTTGTGCTGATCTTGGATTGTAGGAAAGGAGCTCTCTTTATGAGGCTAATCTTCTATTTTAGGGTAAGGGCAGAGAGCCCTTACTGCTATTGCTTGGACAGGAGCAGAAAGACTCCTCCTTTGATCACAGAAAAGAGGGTTTGGAACCCTCTTGGTTTTTGCTCATGATAGGGCTGGAAAGCTCCTATCTTGTATAACTTTTGGATCACATATTAGAGGATCCTTACCTTCTTCTTTCTGGTCTTGTTGCTTCAATTCCTTGCACCAGTGCTGCTCATGATAAGAGGATGTAGGATCCTCACTTCTTGCTCGAAAAGGAGGGTAGAATCCCTCTCTTGCTGCTGATGTTGAAAAGGAGGCTGAAGCCTCTCTTTGAACTCGGAAAAGGGACAACAATTCCCCTCTTTTCCTCGGTATAGATCAATGGAAAACAATAATCAAAGATGAGAGAAAGATATTCAGATTCTAAGGGAACCTGGACCTAGAGCTCATCAAGGAGATCTCCAAACCCTAGAGCTTGTCAAGGAGAACTTCAAACCTTGTTTACTTAATTCAATGCTTGCCCTTTTCTCATTCCTTTTTCCCCCTAAGTAGGCTTGACGTCCCCCCTAGTTTTAGGATTAAATATTACAATTCTGCCCCTATGGCCATTTAACTTAAATAATAAATGAAAAACGAATTTAAAACAATGTGGAAAGAAAATTATTAACTCTGTAACTCATTGTACCTCCGTTGTATGACTCAGTTAGCTATTGAGTCCACAAAAATAAACCCATACCTTTCTGCTTGTATCGTCAATAAATGTAACATAGTAATTATAACCACCAAGGGAGGTATCAGTTAAAGGCCCCCACACATCTGTGTGAACAACCTCCAATTTTGCTATCTTTTGTTCCTTTCCGGCCTTAGAAAAGCTAACCCTTTTCTACTTTCTAAAAAGACAGTCTTCACACAAACTGTTGTTTACATTTTTCAACCCTTGTAGCTTTCCTCTAAACTGAAGCACTTTCATTCCCTTCTCACACATGTGACCGAGCCTATAATGCTACAAATTAGAATTAGTAACAACATCATCCACTACAACCGTGTCTCTACAATGGGACACGATGTAAAGAGTTCTAGTTTTAACTTCTCGTGCAACAATGATGTCTCCCTTAGTGACTTTCCAGGTAGCACCATTAAAAGTCACATTAATACCCTCATCATTAAGCTGCCCTACTGAGATCAAATTACGCATAAGTTTTGGCACATGTCTCACCTTGTGAATTTTCCACATTGACATGTTTGACATTCTCAAACTGAAATTACCAATAAAAATAATATCCAAAGGTTCTCCATCAGCAAGATACACCTTCCCGTGATCTTTAACAACATAATTCTTCATGATTTTGTAGTGCGTAGTGGTGTGAAAAGAAGCTCTTGAATCTACCACCCAAGAGTCAATTGAGCTATCAACCGACAAAAAGAATTTTTTACTTCTTCAGTCACCACATTCGTAACATCATATTTCTTTTATTCCTTCTTCAATGCTCTACAATCCTTCTTTGTGTGACGATACTTGCCACAATTCCAGCATTCCACATTCCTTTTGAATTTGGACTTGCTTCTACCATTCCTTGACTTCTCTCTATCATTGCCCTTGTTGGAATTCCTCTCGAAGTTCCTACCCCTAGTATCTACACTTAAGGTAGAATTAGATGTCAACAATTCTCTGAAATCCTTTTTACAAATTTCCTCCACAAGAATGGTATCCTAAACGTCATTCAAAATCAATTTCTCGTTGCCTACATAGTTGTTGATTGCAATCCTCATAGGCTCCCAAGCATTTGGTAGAAACCCCAAAAACTTAAAGAACGAACCTCATTATCAAATTTAATCTTAACGGAGGTCAATTGATTGAAAATCGTGCTAAACTCATTCAAATGTGTTGCCACTGATGTATTTTCTATTTTCATTAATTTGAAGAGTTTTTCATGAGATGTACCTTATTATTTGTGGAAGGCTTCTCATACATATATGACAGAATCTTCATCATCTCCATCGTGTTTTTCTCTAACGCCATGTTGTGAGCGATGTTCTTGGATAGGGCGAACTGAACTACTCCCAACACCTGTCTATTGAGGAGATTCTACTCATCTTCTTTCATACCTTCTGGTTTCATATCCAGAAGTGGTGAGTGCAGATTTTGACTGTACACATAATATTTTATATGCAACCTCCAGAACGCAAAATCCATACCATCGAACTTGTTGATTCCAAGTGTTGATCCTTCTCTGCCAGCTATTGCTCTCAATCATGAACCAAAGCTCTGATACCACTTGTTAGGAATTAGACACCCAAATTTCAAACTAACGAGAGCGATAATAATAATCACAAAAGAAAGGAAAAACAAGCACGAGAACAAAACAAGATTTATACAGTTTTGCCTCAAGGTGAGACTACGACCTATCTTCCACCACTACAGTAATCCACTATGAAGATGAAATAGTTTATAAGAGAAATTGCACACACTTACAGGTGTTTTTCTCTAACCTCTCGCGCCCTTGTACTGAAGCAGCGTAAGGCGTTAATTAGGCTCCACAACTTAACACAAATCTTGTCTTCCATGAGCGGACAAAACACAACAAGGTAGACTGCCACTTTATAAGAGAGAAATTTTAGGCTGAGATTTTATCTCTCAATCATATTTCATCACAAGGATGGTGGCAAACATTCTTACAAAACCAATCACTATCAAGATATTAACCACTATATGCGGTGAACTGGGTATCTATGATGTTTTCTCCCTACCAGCTTGAGGTGGAGTGTTGGAAGATTGCTCAAGTGGCATTAAGGTAATAACCTTACCTACGTCAAGGAAGTGGCACAAAGGGTAATTAAGTGTTCTTCACATAAGGTTGGCACAAGGGTGTAATTATGTAAGATGTTGTATGTCTACATGTCTTTTTTCCTTTTGAAAGCTTGTAGCCCTAAGGGAGTTGTAGTCATTGTAACGTTCCTTCATAAACTATAAATAGAGGCTCAAGGCAAGGGGTAGATCATTAAGTCTCCCCTCTTCTCCCAAATTCGTCCCTAGCCTTTCTCTCTTCTCCCAAGCTCTCTCGAGCTCCATCTCTCTGTTAGGGTCCCTAGTCATGGATCTTGTAACACGACATGGGATGGATAGATCCAATACTGAGAGAGTGGGCCCTTCAAGTTTTTCTAGTCTAGTTCAGAGCAAAACCCTCCCTGAGGTACTGAACATGGTCTAAACAGTAGCTCCTATTGTTCTTCAGTTGAAGTGGGTATTAATCCACTAGTTCTCTCATAGACGGTGCCAGCTGTAGGCTGATGGATCTTTGGTCAGATCTGGGCCGCAGCTCTCTACTGCTCACGGTGGAACTGGGTAGCCACCACTGGTATGCCCGGAGGCAGAACAACAAGGGACTGCTGGCTAGGCGAGGTCTGAGCAGTAGTACCATGTTGTTCTTGGCGGAAGTTGAATTTATGGAAAAGAGAAATACTTCATTGACTTTATTAACTTATTATAATCAGAGTACATGAACCTCTATTTATAATAGAGTAAGGTAGTAGAGTCCAATTATAATAAAACTTCCTTTGTCCCAATTACACCCAAACTCTAACACTTAAAGATAAGTCCAAGCATAATTAAATAACTCAATATAAATAAAAGACAAACATAACTCAATCTAGAACTCTTCTAGTACGTGACCATAAGATAAAGATGCCTTTGTGAGTCCTTCTTGATCTTCCAACTTATGTGATAAGGATGCCAACTCATGGTAATCATGGTGGGTCCTACTTCTTATGGGCTTGGGCCCATCTTGTGGGCCTTATTTGGTCGTGTGACCCATCTTTTAATACTCTTAGATATGTGGGCATTCCTTGGTCGTGTGGGCTTGCGCCCTATCTTTCAACACTCCCCTCAAGCTGGGGGTGAGAGAACATCAAGAAAACCCAGCTTGCTGCAAATGATGTATATAATCATTTTTGCATAAAATGGCAGTCCTCCAATCTTCCAAAACTCCCCCTCACACTGGTGCTCTTTTCCATGAGACCTAGCTAGTCAATTCAGGGGGGGGGGGGGGGGGGGGGGGGGTAGGGGGGTATAACACTGATGTAATAATAAGTTCCTCCATCATGGTGTCCCAACCATTGAAATTTGATATTTTTGATGGGGTATTAAGTTCCTCCGTCATGGAATCCCAACCATTGACACTTGATATTTTTTACGGGTATTAAATTCCTCTGTCATGGAATCCGAACCATTGACACTTGATATTTTTGACGGGGTATTCAGTTCCTCCATCACGGAATCCCAACCGTTGACATTTTTTATATTTTTGACGGGGACAAATAAATAATCGTATGAGGAAAGATACCGATGCCACCTCTTCTTCAATAATAATGTCTCATCGAAAGAGACATAATAGCAGCAACTGTAATGTAACACAACCATTTTTTGCTACATATAACACGAACCAAAATAATAAAGCTTGTAGAAGGACCATGAAATAATCATAATCCGATATAAATATTTTTTCTTAGATGCATAAACTTCATCTTTTGTGCTACCCCATTCTTGAATATTTTGGTCACATAAAAATTATCCACAACATATGGAATAAAAAACCTCTTCCTTGTACTTCTTCTACTTCTCCCTCTCAAGTTGGGAGGTAATGGCAGTGAACCTAGCTTGAACCGCCCTAAGCCCAAATAACAGAGATGTATAGAGAAGCCCTCAAACTAGGGACAAGTGAGAAATTTTCCTGATATATCAACTCAAAAAGTGACGCAAAACAATAGGCTTAACTTCAGATTTTTCAATGCAAAAGAATACCAGCATGACCTTTGATTCTTCCAATGCGAATATATCTTTAAATATAGAGTAGATTGTCATGAAATTTTCTCCTTATGAAACTATAATTAAATATCTTTCATCCAAGTATAACTTTACTTCATAAAATATAATTATCAGAAGATAAATAATTAGATAGATTTCGGTCTCTGTCATCTGGCAGAACAAAGTGTTGTTTCTCCTTTTTTTCCAGAATGATCATTGACTATTCCAAGATCAATATCTCCTTATAAAAAATCATACCAAGAATTTGATTAATATTTAAGAAACTAAAATTAAATATATTTCTTTTGATATATAATTATCCATACAAAGTCTCTTTCTTGATAGCAAAAAATACCTCAGAAGTTGAACATTTCTTTTGCTGCAGGAACCTCTTTTTCAATCTGACCTTTGCTGCCTCCAATATTGATTTCTCTTTGTAGATAACTCAGATAAAAAATTGGTTGAATAGGTAAAAGAATAAACTTATAGATATTTATTTTGATATATATTTTTCCATATAAAGTCTAGTTCTTGATAGTATAAACTACCTCGGAATCTGAAGCTTTTTGCTTCTGTTCGAACCTATTTGCAATCTGACCTTCGCTCATTCAAAAATCGATATCTCTCTCTAGATAACTCCGATTGAAAAAAAATAAATTTTCCATAGAAAGTAGACTCAAATATATTTCCATCAATATATAATTTTAAATCTAAAAGTCTCAGTATAGAGGTAAAAAATGCAAAGAAATCTACCGGTATAGGGACTAAAAAAAATAACTACGAACCTAGACTTAGGGTTTAGGGTTTAGAAAAAAGGATCGCATTATCTCTGTGGGTTGACCAAGTCAACTCATAGAACCTGCTCTGATACCATGTTGAATTTATGGAAAAGAGAAATACTTCATTGATTTTATTAACTTATTATAATTAGAGTACATGAACCTCTATTTATAATAGAGGAAGGTAGTAGAGTCCAATTACAATAAAACTTCATTTGCCCCAATTACACCAAAACTCTAATACTTAAAGATAAGTCCGAGCATAATTAAATAACTCAATATAAATAAAAGATAAACATAACTCAATCTAGAACTCTTATAAGACGTGACCATAAGATAAATATGCCTTTGTGAGTCCTCCTTGATCTTCCAACTTATGTGATAAGGATGCCAGCTCGTGGTAATCATGGTGGGTCCTATTTCTTATGGGCTTGGGCCCATCTTGTGGGCCTTATTTGGTCATGTGATCCATCTTTTAATACTCTTAGATATGTGGGTCTTCCTTGGTCATGTGGGCTTGGGCCCTATCTTCCAACAGGGGAAAATCGGCAGCACCTCCCTGGTTGACTGGCTCACTAAAATCCACTGTCCCTGCTCTGCTCTACTCACTGGAAAGGACTACAGCCTCCCTGTTGCTCTTCCGACTAAACCCAACAATAACACCCCAAGGTTTTGTCCCACGTGCATTGGAACTCTGCTCTGTGATAAAAAAAAAAACACAATTAACACTACACCTGAAACCAAAGACTGTCCGTGCTGTTGTTCCGGGATTTGATCTGTAAAACAGGAGGAGATAGAGGTGCAGAGGGAGAGATTAGAGGGATAACTAGAACTCAAAGGGGAAATCTAACCCTAAGCTCGTCAAGGAGAACTCGAGATCTTTTTTTTTGGCCAAAATAAATTTGTCCTTTCATATTTCATCTTCCCTCCTACATATGCTTGACGCCAACCATAGTTTAGGGCAAAAATTACAAAAATGCTCCTGAGGCATATTTAATCCTGACTGAAATAAAAACAGAAATATAACTAAAGGACTCAGTACCTAGTGACTCAGCCATGGTGCCGCTGAGTTACCCGGCTGGCTATCGAGTTCATAACACTCTCTCTAGTCGACTCTCACTTTCTCTCTTTTCTTCTTTCTTCCTCTCCTTTCTTCTCCTGTTCTTCTTTCTTCCTCTCCTTTCTTCTCCTCTTCTTCTTCCTCTCCTCCTTCTCATTCTCTACTCGAGGACCTTATCATGGGATCCTAAATCCAACATAATAGATAGTCGAGCTTGGTACCGCATAATCGGAAGAGCTTTCTCCAAAAGTGGCTGGTGAAAACCGCATCACGGTCGCTCACAATGGACTCCGAAATGCCATGCAAACGAACAATATGGTCAAAAAACACTTGAGCGACGCTAGAAGCCGTATACGGATGAGCCAATGAAATAAAGTGAGCATACTTTGAGAATTTGTCAATCACCACCAAGAGGACAGATTTGTTGACAGCTTTGGGAAGGCCATCAATGAACTCCATGGAAAGATCAGCCCAAACTTGTGAGGGAAGGGTGAGTGGTTAAAGGACTCCCGCTGGTGATAAATGTTCAGCCTTGTTGCGTTGACAGGTATGGCACGAGGCAACGTACTTAGCAATTACAGACTTCATGCCTTGCTAGTAAAAATTGGCCTTGATCTGATGCAGTGTCTTTTGAACGCCCTCATCAGTGTTATCATGGTAGGTAAATAAAATGACTGGAACCAAGGGGGAGGATTTCGGTAAATATATGCGATTGCCATACATAATGGTATCATCCCGGATAGCCCACCTGGAGTCCATGGTGTTGGAAGATGGTCTCAAGTCCACAAGCTCAAGACAAGAAGCCCACACATATAATGAGTGGCATATGTGTAAAATATGGTACTTTCCATAAAGATGGCATAGAGGTGTAAATATGTGTTCCTTTTATATCTTTTGTTTTATCAAGTTGTAGCCCTAATGGCATTGTAAAACTATAAATAAAGGCATTGGCTAAGAGGTAGAGTATTGAAGCCCTCTCCTCTCCTTCCACAAATTCCTTCTGCCCTCCTTCTTCTTATTTGACACAAACCCTTCTTCCCTTAATCCAAACTCTCTCCTTCCACGTTCTTCTTCTTCTCCTCTCCTTTCTCTCTTCTTATTTTTCTTCCTTGTTGATCTAAAGTTCTTCTCATGGGATCCTAAATTCTACATAGTATCAGAGCAAGGAGTTTAGGATCCCACTTGATGAAGTAGTTATGAAATTTGTCCAAGAAGTTTGTAAAAGAAAGAGTTCAGCCATGAAGAGATAAGTTAATTCGCTTCTTCTTTAAAAAAAAATTCTTCTTCTTATTTACATACTCCTTGTTTAAGTTTTTTTCCTTCTTCTTGAACTTTGAATCACATCAAGTCAAGATAATCTTCATATGTTGTGAATATTTATTTTTATGACTAAAATGTTGTTATAATCTTGATCTTCTTGTAGATCAATTACAAGCTTGATCAAGATCAGGTGTTGCTTGTGTCTTATCAAGATGGAGATGTCTTATCAAGATGGATGTTTGAGATTCAGTTACCTTTATGTAACTTGGATCAATTTCATTTGAGTTAGAATTCCAACACATATTGTTGTAACTTTTTCCACTTAATATTGCTCAAGGTATTGTGTTATGTTGGATACCCATTATATGTTTGATGAAATTCCAACACTCACTTATCCCTTATTTTTGTTTCTCTTGAACTTCAACAATTGCATTTTTTTTTCGTTGAAGTATTCCCATGAGCTGAAGATAAATTTCCTTCCTAATGTCTTGATTTGCCTTTAAGTTTTCTCTAAATATTTTTTTTTCTCTAGGTTCGTGTTGGAGTTTGGATTATGGCCTAAGCGGTTTCATCTACCTTCTCCTTTTTGTTTTTTCCTTTAAGAATATAAGAGGAATTGAGTGATGGATGGATCTTATTCTCACTTTCCAAAAGCACAAATTTGTTGATAATTTGGTGCTTAATCTCGTGAAGAATTTTTTTTCTCTTTTTTCCTCTGTTGTTGGTGACTAATTTGGTCCATGGGTTCTTCAAATTACATTGAGTAATTGTTATTTGAAGAAGGCCCCTGCCCTTGACCTCCACATTTGCCTTGCCTCATCATGGAGAGTGGACACACCAGTAACAAGAGTGACATACTTTGCATTATAACGATTCCACTAAGAGGTCTCTCCAATTACCTTAGCTGGTGACAATCGGTACGGAGGGTTCTCATTACTCGTGACCTTCTAAGTCATGTTATCAAAATCCCTCCTTCGATTGATGAATAAGATGAAGCCTACCACAAGTGGGTTAAAAATGATAACATGGTTATCAGTTGGCTCATCAATAGCATGGAAGAGCATGTGGTAACAATGTGGTGTCCACTTGGAAACGGCCAAGGACATTTGGGACATTTGTGCTAAGCTTTATTCGAGTACTGCCTCTTTACAAAAAGTATATGATGTCTTACAAAGTATGTTGCATACTAAACATGGAGATAACATTCATGAATTTTTGGCCCAATTTCGGGGCCTTCTCTAAGAATGGAAAATAGCTCATACATACTCCACTGACATTGTAGTTCAAGAACGACAAAAAGAATCTTTGGCAGCAGCTATTTGCTTGTTAAATATTAAGCCTTACCTTGAGGTTGAGAAGACCCAACTTCTAAGTTGCTCCATTCTTCCATCCTTTGATGATATCAGTGCTACATTACTATGGATACCTGATCCATCCCCTCCTTCTCCTATTGATGCTCCATCAGCTATGTTCTCCGACAATCGGGGTACATCATCCTCATATTGAGGACGGGGAAAAAATAAGAGAGAGGATAAAGCTATAAAGGGGACAAAAAATAGAGATGGTCGAACGGGTTTGAATAATTCCTGTACTGAGCCTCAACTTTGCACTTACTGTGGTGGTCAGAACCACCTTGTAGAAACATGCTGGAAACTTCATGGCAAGCCTGATTGGGCCACGGCTAACCCAGTCTCTGTGAATGTTGAGAAACGTGAAGAAAAGACTGACTCCCACTACTGAAGACTATGTTGCATTTCAGAAGATGAAGTCCTTAATGGAATCCTCCATTCCTCCATTATTTATTGCCGCTACTACTATTGCCTCAGGTAAGCTTTCTTCCTCTTTATCCTCTTCCTCTTGGATCATCGACTCCAAGGCCTTCGAACATCTGTTAGGTGACAAACACTTGTTTCAGTCATTATCTGCTTGTCTTTCTCAGAAATTTGTTACTATTGCTAATGATACCCAAACCAAAGTCCTTGGCAAAGGTTCCTCCTCTCTTACCTCGTCTATTCCTCTTCAAGATGTTTTGTTTGTCCCTTAGTTTCCTTTAAATTTGCTTTTTATTAGTCAATTAACAAAACAATTGAATTGCTCTGTCACCTTCTCACCGTTTTCTTGTATATTTCAGGATCTCACTACGAAGCAGGTGATTGGTGGTGGCCATGAAATGGGGGGCTTGTACTACTGTACTCTTCCACCATTAGCTGCTCTATCATCCACTACATCAGAGGCCCAACTTTGGCACAACTGTCTTGGTCATTCGCCTACCTCTTCACTTCGTTCTTTACTTCCGTCTTTAAAAGTACTTTCTAATTTCAGTTGTGAGGTTTGTCAATTAAGTAAACACATTAGGAGTACATATTCTCTTCGTCTTACAACTACAAGTGTTGTTCCTTTTGAGTTAATACATTATGATGTATGGGGATCTTTATGTGTCTCAAATATTTCCCAAGTTAAATATTTTGTCATTTTTGTTGATGATTTTACCCAAGTGACTTGGTTATATTTATTTAACGAGCGTTCAAAAATTCTTCCTTTGTTTAAAAATTTTCATGTAATGCTAAGGAATATTTGTCTAATGAATTCAAATCATTTTGTGAGGGTAATGGGCTTATCCATCAAACATTATGTGCCTATATCCCTCAACAAAATGGTGTTGCTAAAAGGAAGAATCGTCACCTTGGCCTCCTCTACTCCATGAAGGTACCCTATTTTTATTGGCCTCATGCTATACTTACAACATGATTTCTTATTAATAGGTTAACTTCATCAGTTCTTCATAATAAAACTCCTTACTCTGTTTTATTTCATGGTGAAGATCCTTTTTTTCAAACTCTTAAAGTGTTTGGATGTACATGTTTTGTTCATATTACTTCCCCACAAAAAAATAAACTTGATCCTCGGTCTATGAGGTGCATTTTTTTGGGGTACTCTCGCACCCAAAAAGGTTATGTCTATTACAATCCTACCTTTCAGAGGATGCTTGTTTCTCAGGATGTGAATTTCTTTGAGGACACCTCCTTCTACTCCCATGGTGCTCCTCCAGGATGGACATTTCCTTCTACCACTCCATGTCCGCTTGTGCCTTTCAATGTTAAAATTAATCCACCCCCTGACGCACCAGCCGTACCTTCACCTGTGGAGTTGTCAGATCCACCAGAGGTAAGTCCTTCTCCTCCTTTGTTTGGGACTGAATTTGATACTTGGCCTATTGCTTTAAGAAAGGTACGTCATTCCTGTACTACTTCGCTTCCTATCTCAAATTTTATGTCTCACAATCGTTTGTCTTCCGAGTGTTTTCAGTTCCTTGCTTCTCTTTCTTCTACTTCCATTCCACAGTCGTATCAGGAGGCTCTGAAGCATCCAGGATGGAAGGCCGCTATGGATGAAGAAATGCACGCCTTATATGAAAATCAAATTTGGTCCTTAACATCACTCCCGAAAGGTAAAAGACCACTTTGTTGTAGATGGGTGTTTTTGGTGAAACATAACCTGGATGGATCGGTTGCTCATCTTAAAGCTTGTCTCATTGCTCAAGGCTATACTTAGTGCTATGGGATAGATATGAGGAGACCTTCTCTCCTGTTGCCAAATTGAATTCAGTACATATCATCTTATCTATTGTTGTTAACTCATCATGGCCCGTATATCAATTGGATGTCAAAATGGCATTTTTAATGGTGATATACATGAGGAAATTTATATGGTTCAACCACCTGTTTTTGTGGTTGAGGGGAAGTCGGTATGCCGGTTAAAAAATCTATATATGGGCTTAAGCAGTCCCCTCGGGCTTGGTTTGATAAATTTAGTCAACCACTTCTACAGTTTGGTTTTCATCAGTGCTCGATTGATCATTCAGTATATTATAAAGATACTGTCAAAGGAAAAATATTATTGGTTGTATATGTTGATGATATTATCTTAACCGAGGATGATGCTCAGAGCATACAAGAAGTGAAGAATATGATATGTCAGGAATTCAAGACTAAAGATCTGGGTATGCTTAAATATTTTTTGGGCATAGAAGTTCTTCAATCTAAGCATGGGATAATATTGTCTCTCAAAAATATGTCTTGGATCTCCTTGAAGAAACAAGATTGAAGGGTTGTCGACCAGTTGACACACCTATGGATACAAATGTAAAATTGTGTGCCACGAATGAAGAAGATATTGATATTTGAAAATATCAAAGACTCTTGGGAATACTGATTTATCCCATGGTAATTAGGCCGGACATATCATATGTTGTAAATGTGGTGAGTCAATTCATGCACTAACCACAAATTACCCACTGGCAAGCTGGGTATATATGATGTCTTTTCTCCTCTAGCTTGAGGGGGAGTGTTGGAAGATGGGCTCAAGCCCACAAGCTCAAGACAAGAAGCCCACATGTCAAATGAGTGGCATATGTGTAAAATATTATACTTTCCATAAAGATGGCTTAGAGGTATAAATATGTATTCCTTTCATGTCTTTTGTTTTATCAAGTTGTAGCCCTAAGGGCATTGTAAAACTATAAATAAAGGCATTAGCTAAGAGGTAGAGTATTGAAACCCTCTCCTCTCCTTCCACAAATTCATCCAGCCCTCCCTCTTATTTTACACAAACCCTTCTTCCCTTAATCCAAACTCTCTCTTTCCATGTTCTTCTTCTTCTCCTCTCCTTTCTCTCTTCTTTTTCTTCTTCCATGTTGATCTAAAGTTCTTCTCATGGGATCCTAAATTCTACACATGGTTCCCACAGTGATCTTCTAAGATAGCTCAAGGAGAGTTGGGTTAGTCTACTGGTCCTCTTCAATGGAATCGAACAAGTGAGATCTTGGCTGGCTAATCGCATAGACTTGTTGTGGTTCCTCCAGACGTCGGGATAAGGCATCAACCACCTTGTTCAATTTGCCTGACTTGTGTTCCACTATGAAGTCAAACCCAAATAATTTGTTGATCCAGTGTTGTTGTGGAGATGTTGATATGTGTTGTGCTAGCAGAAATTTGAGGTTGCAGTGGTCAGTGCGGATGAGGAAAGTGCGTCCTCACAAATAGGGCTGCCAGTGTTTAACCTCCTTGGCCAACCTAATCAGCTCGCGCTCATAAGCAGATAATTTTTGGTGATGTGATGTTATTTTCCGGCTAAAATATGCAATGGGGTGATGTGCTTGCTGTAGTACTGCCCCCTGAAGCGTCACACTCCACAAATATGGCCTCAAACTCCAGTAATTGCAGGACCGGAGTGGATGCTAAAGCCTGCTTGAGTGCCATGAAAGATTTCTGTTGGAAGATAAGCTCAAGCCCACATAACCAGAGAAGGCCCACATATATAAGATTATTATAAGATGGGCCACACGACCAAGGAAGACTCACGAGATGGGCCCAAGCTAATAAGAAGTGGGACCCACAATGGTTACCATGAGTTGGCATCCTTATCACATCAGTTGGAAGATTAAGAAGGACTCACAAAAGTATCTTATCTTATGGTCACTTCAAATAAGAGTTTTAGTTTCAGTTATGTTTGGCTTTTATTTATATTGAGTTATTTAATTATGTTAGGACTTATCTTTAAGTGTTAGAGTTTGGGTGTATTGGGGACAAGGGTAGTTTTATTGTAATTGGATTCTACTACCTTCCTCTATTATAAATAGAGGTTTATGTACATTGATTACAACAAGTTATTGATGTCAATGAAGTATTTAACTTTTCCATAAATTCAACAATTTCGTTACTGCATCCTCCCAAATGAATGCGTTGCGCTTGAGAAGATTGGTTAATGGACGGGCCAGTGGACTGTAATTCTGTATAAATTTTCGATAATAGCCCGCTAGCCCCAAATATACTCATAAGGCCGAAATGTTGTGCGGTTGAAGCCAGTTGGTGATTGCTGTAATTTTTTCTGGGTCCACTGTGACACCCTCTGCTGAAATGATGTGGCAAAGATAGGCGACTTGGGCCTTCCCAAAGGAACATTTGGAGCATTTGATGAAGAGGTGATGTGCTCGAAGGAGTTGGAAAAAAATCCGTAAGTCTTTGAAATGTTGTGCTCTTGATTTGTTGTAAATAAGAATATCATCAAAGAAAACCAACACAAATTTGGAGAGATAATCACGGAATACCTCATTCATCAAAACCTAAAAGATGGATGGTGCATTGGATAACCCAAAAGGCATCACCACGAATTCGAAGTGTCCATGGTGGTACAAAATGCGGTTTTCTTGATATCTGGCGGATGCATTCTGATTTGGTGATAGCCCAATTTCAAATCCAACTTGGTAAAAATGGTTGATCCATGCAATTCGTCCAAGAACTCATCCACCACTAGTATGGGAAACTTGTCTTTGATGGTTTTTGCATTGAGCTCCCTGTAGTGCACACAGAACCGCCATGTGCCATCATGCTTCTTAACTAGTATAACCGATGAAGAAAACAGGGAACGGTTGTTGCGAATAAGGCCCTGTTCCAGCATGGTTTTGCACTACAATTCGATTTCATCTTTTTGAAGGTGTGGATATCTGTAGGGTCTAACCACCACTACATTTGATCCGGATTTTAAACAAATCTGGTGGTCACAGTGCCTCAATGGGGGGAGTTCTGACGGCTCCCGAAACAAGTTGGTGAACTCCTCTAGTAACTTGTCCATGTTGCTACTCGTGTAATAGGTGGACATGGGAGGCGACTGTAGCATGACTGCCCCTTAATAGGACTGGTTTGCCTTTTGACACAAAGCTCATTGTTAACGCCGAGAAGTCCCTCAAAATTGGGCCTAATGTTTGCAATCACTTAACCCCGAGCACCATATCAAATCCGGCGAGAGGAATGACAAAAAAATCAGTGGTAAAGTGAGTGTTACCAATGGAAAATTGTACCTCCATGTTGACCCCGTAGCTCAAAACCTTCTCACCATTGGCAACTGAAACTATGGCAATTGGGTGAGGTTGAATCCCAAGTCGGAGGTGTTTCACTGCTGTCACGCTGAGGAAGTTATGTGTGCTGCCCGAGTCCACTA